>NW_017534930.1:422373-485303 GCF_001853355.1 Bactrocera latifrons
ATTTTCAAAACTCTTGCTTCCTATCGGCTATGTTCCATTAGTTCTTTGAAAGGGAGACGGCAATGTTTCTAGACAAATTGTCAAATGCTATTAATTTTTACTTCTTTAAGACCATAGTTCCGTTAAACAGAATCAAGCAACAACAGTTGACAGAATATTACGCCAAGTCCGGCGCTAAATTTCATTACATGCACTGCCTTCAGACCTGTCCTGTAAGCAACCGGCAACTGGCAACGAAATCAGCTCTTACTATACTATATACTCAGCCAATCCTCCATCACTTGTGATAAGGAACATACTAAGATACTTATGCGGATGGGTACGAAGTAGATTATTGAGTAGGTGTTGTTTCATGAATTTGATATTACTAAAGTCTCTTGGGATATCACGTTTCATCTGCCATGGTATGGGGGGCGATATCCGAAAAAGGCAAGATAAATCCCATTTTTATTGAAAAAAGAGTGAAAATAGATGCAAAATACTATTTGGAGAAGGTCTTAACAAACTTATGGTGCCCCACGCCACATAGCTATGAATATGATAATGCACTTTCTGGAAGTTCCTCTCCGAGCCGTTCGATATCAAACGAGACAAGGCGACTCCCTATCGTCCGACTTATTCAATCTACTGCTGGAGCTGGTATTGACGAGGGCAAGACGAAATATTTCTTGTTATCAAGCAAACAGTCGTTGAACTCGCTACTTGGCTTCCCCATCACTATTGACAGACATAACTTCGAAGTCGTAGCTAATTTAAGTTGTCTTGGAATCAATTGTAAGACCAACAATCATATCAGCTTCGAAATTTAACTCAGAATAACCTTTGCCAACAGGTACTACTTCTTAGTAAGCAATTGGGGAGTAAAGTAGTTTCGCGACGAAGAAAAACCAGACTTTATAAGTCACTCACTATTCCCGGTCTGCTTTATGGTGCAGAGGCATGGATGATCGATACGACTTGGACTTATGGCCTTCTGCGATGAGCTGTATGAGTCTTACAATGACATTGACATACTTCAAGGAATTAAGAGACAGCGGCTACGCTTGCTAAGCCATGCCATCCGAGTAGATGAAATGATGAAAATACTTCAGCTCTGAATATATTCAATGCAGTATCCGTCGAGGGAAGCAGAGGAAGAGGAAGACCTCCATTCCGTTGGAGAGACCAGGCGGAGAGGGACCTGACAACATTTAGAATCTACAATTGGCGCCAAATCGCGAAAAGGAAGAACGACTGACAAACGACTGACAAACTGTTGTAAACTCCGTTATAACCGCGTAAGCGATGTCTATGCGAGCCAAGAAGAAGAAGAATGGCCGCTCTTCTACCCGAATGTTAATCCATTGGATTATGATATATGGGGCTTCATGGGATAAAACGAAGAACGTAAAACATTTGACGATAGATGTGGTTAAGAGACAATTACAGAAATTATGGAAAGTAATACGCGAAAAAGCCTTCCAAAAAAAAAAAAAAAAAAAAAATTAATAAATAAATAAAAAATAAAATCGAAGTTAAGGATTAACGGTTTTTTTTTTATTTTATTAAAACTTGTTTAACAGTTATTCGTCGCCACCCTGTAAATGACTTAGTTCTTAACTTAAAATATTTTCACCCCATTTATTACTGTGATCAAATTGAAAGGTGAATTTTGTCAAAGTAATCCCCTCAGGCTGCAATACATTTATGCCAACGAACTTTCCAGTCATCTTTCCTCCATCGTGATGGCCATCAGAGCCTTCTTCGATTCAGCTTTTATATCCTCAATTGAGTCAAAACGGGGTCTTGGAGTGGTCATGTGAATTTGCTGCGGCGTTGCGGCACGATATTAGTTGAAAATGTGGCGAAACGATCACGTATAACCAATGCAGTATGAGATGGTGCATTATAGCACTTATTTGAGCCTCACAAACCGTCGCGTATCTGAAATACTAGTGAATATTTTGATGTGAAATGTGACAAAGATGTCACTAACAGTACTCCCAACTTACAGCAAGAATGTAACGTTTCGAAAAACATGCGAAGTATAAATAAAAAATTCGCCTTTCTATTTGATCACAGTCGTATACTCAATTATGAGTTTTGATGTCGATGGACTTGCATCCATTGCTGTATATTAATAAGGAAAAGGTTGAAATTCGAACTTAAGAACAAGTATAATATTTTTACTTGTTTTTAATAAGCATGGCAGTCTATCAAAAATTAAAAAAAAAAAAAATCTAAAACAATTCTATACAACAAAAAACAATTTGGCAGTTATGTATTTATGGTATTTTATTTGCTGATTTTTTTGGTTGAAAATTAGTCGACTTCGGCATATCTCTGCAGTATATGTAGTTATGTGTATGGTCTTCTACTCAGTATGACGTGATTTTGTGACTTCTTGTATAACTTAGAGGCGCTACAATGCGTGATTCATATTAAAAAAATTATACTTATAGTTTTTAAATATGTATATAAATACAAGTATTTTTTGTTTTTAGTTCATAATTCTTAACACTAGAACAACAATTAAAAGTCTTTTCACAGGCTGCACACACATCACCCACATCTACGTTTATACTATAGTAATTCTCAAGAACTTGGCCTAGATGCTTTTCTTCTTTCTCACAGAATGCAATTCAACCAGCCAGAGTTGTTGCTATTGCAGCACACTGCCATACACACATACATAGATTATTAAAATATTCGAGCTCTGAAGACTTGAGACTGCCTTTATTTGAACCTCATTTGCTTGACGCCTGCCTTCATTTGGAAATTCTCTTCTCTTTGGGAAGAAACATTTATTGCCTATTTTTGCTTGCAAAACTTTGCTTTTTGCACTTTCAAATTGCATAACGCATATAACGGTTTCATATCTTCAATATTATGTAATGCTTACAATTTAATTATATTTTCTTAGTTTGTTTTTGTTTTTGTTTTTAGCACCAGGGCAATCGTATCGTATTATTTGATTTTTAGTTTTTATTTTATTATATTTATTACTATTTCTCTGATTTGGTTACTAACATTTCTAATTAATTGTTTATGTTGTGCGTCGCATAATAAATGCTGGGATTATTTACGAGTTCCTAAAACTTATGTGACCTCACAATGGGTTAGCGATACATTTTTGAAGTCCGGAGGTTAGTTATCACTACTTAATATTAATATGTGTATGTAGCTATGATTTGTATAGTTCCTTTTTTTTTGCTGCGCTAAATTATATAAACTTATTTAATCTTCCATTCTGAGTAATTCAATATTGTTGCTACTTCGTAAAATCTTCTGGATTTTTAATAAAATCTCCAATTTTGGGGGGCGTTTTAAAAGACGTGGATCCGCCACATCTTCATATGTTGAGAAGAAGAGCTACATACTTAACTTGGTTCAGAAAGGTATGAAAATTTATCAGCGAAAGATGAGCCTTGAAATATTAGCTTGGAATTAATATAGTAGTATTAGTACTAGTTACATTAAGGATGTTTAGCATGTGAATTTACATACTGTTAGAGAGTTGTGTTGACTGAGGTGAGTCTAGGTCTAGAAACGCGGTATCGGCAATAGCCCAAACTGTTAAAAGGATGATTCATGAAAAATCAACTTCCATAGGCTTTACTAAAATCAAGCACTTGATACCGATCGATCAGTTTGTATGGCAGCATTATGTTATAGTGATTCAATCCTAATAACTTTTTCGCGATTACAGCAAGATCTTAGCCAATAAAAATTATTTGACATTTCTCTTCAGTGAGATTTGCATTTCATTTCATCATGGAAAGATATACGATCCAACAACGAATCGAAATTATTAAAATTTACTACCGAAGTTCGGTATATGCGTTATTGGTCAGACAGCAATTCACACGTATTCCATTAGTCATCATTGCATCCCGAAATAATAACGGTGTGGTACGGTGTATTGGCCGGGGGCGTCGTTGAGCCGTACTTTTTCAAAGATAATCAAGACCGGCACGTTACTGTGCATATAAATCGCTACCGCTCAATGATAACCGAATATTTTTGCTTTAATTGGATGATATGGATTTGGACAATAAGTGGTTCCAACAGGATGGCGCCACAAGCCACACAGCGAATGTCACCATCGATTTATTGTAAACGTGTTATCTAACGAAATGGCCCAGTCAATTGGCCCAGAAATCGAGTTCACTACATAATGGCATTGAATGTACTTTCACATGAATAAAGAGTTTCATTGAAATTCTTATAGAAAACTCTGTTATGTGGCACCTAAAACTCATATAAAAATTTATCGTGGCGACTCTCATAAATCGACGAAGCGCACTAAGCAAATCACAAATTTATTGAGGCGGTCAATGCAAGTTTCGGCTATGTCTCCTGCTATCCAAAGGTATGACTGCCGACATATTTCAGCTTCAGTCTTGTAATGAGTGTCTTCTGGTTTGAATACCTATTGCACAATACTTAGCAAAAACACCTACGATTGCTCTCTTAGTATTAGAGATAAGAGTATGTGAGTCTTTTGATCAAGGTTGATCAGAATTCTTAGTGGGTCAAAATTTAACTAACTCGTTACATAAATGGATATCTGACTCATTGCCATTGCTGTTAGCGGGAACCTTTGGTGCGTTTTTCCACTTTTCCCTATAGCTCGCCTACAGGCTTTTTTAATTTCTCCTCAATATTTGGCCTCCATGAAAGTTTCCTATCAAAGCTAAACTCCAGGTATTTTACTTTATCAACAGGTTGAAAACGTGAGGCTCCGAATAAGGGAAGAGGGACGTCTGCGATTCAGTTCTACATTGAATACCGCGCTGCGCTATTGGGTACTTTTCAAAAGGACAACGAATACTTGGAAATATCATTTAATATTTGAAAGAGAAGAAGATTTGAAAAAGCTTTATCTAATTCATGGGTTCCATATTAGGTGGATGAGAAGAACTTTTAGCTGAACTTAACTGAACTCGGTTTGATCCACACTGAAGACAAGTTATCACTGGTTTTGATAAAGTCGACTATCGGTTTTCATTGAACTCGCAAGAAAGCGCTCCCTTTCTTCAGGAGTTTTCAATAGGACACTACAAAAGTTGACCGATAGGGACAGCAAAGGATGATATTTTTTCTGGCTCTTTTGACATTGTTCTTCAGTAAGATTTGCCATTTTATCATGGAAAGATATACGATTCAACAGCGAGTCGAAATCATTAAAATTTACTACCGAATCAGTGGTCTCAACTTTAGAAGGAATGGAGTCCTAACGTTAGTGAAGGCAAAAGCTTGCTTCACGTAAGTGTTAACTCAGTTTGAAAATCAAGAAGATTAAGGATTAAGTATATAAGTTTGCTGATCGCATTAACATAATTTGTATGATTAAAGCTTCATTTAGAGTCATGTGTGTCTACAAACATACATTCATAAATGTGATTTGCAGTACATCTTTACACAGCTAGACTAGGATTACCCATTGTACACACACACACATGCATGTATTGATATAAAAAATTTGCTTGGTTTGATTTTTGTCTTAATTTTCGGCTTAAAATGAGTAGTAGAAAAGTATATTTTTGCATTTTCTTGTATTGAAAACATTACAGAGATCATTGGATCATTGCGTAGAGACGAGAGCTAGAGTTGTGTAATATGGTAATATGTACTGTTAGTTGACGGGTAAAAACTTACATACGAAATTTTCGAATAAAATTCAAATGCATAAAAACAGGTGAATCGGGTCGTACACACATACTCGTATTAGTTTTGTGGTTTGTTTGTAGCTTCGCACTTAAACGAATACTCGTATTTCCGCCAGTTTCGGCAACACTTTGAATTGTTCCGGGGCACAATTCTGCACGAATTTTAAAGTTGCAATCGAAAGTGGTCAGACTGTGGTCACACGATCGATCTCAACATATCGCACAGAATTGTCGTTTTGTCAGCAAATCACCTCCTTCTCCTCCAGTACCGCAGTATCCATAGAACTCAAAGATTTGAGGCGTGTCTGCAGCACGGATGAACCACGAAATTTGCGCTTGATTTTCCTGCAATGAAAAGCAAAACGTCTAAATGAGATTTTGCTGCTTGCTCTTCAGCGGTGTTCTGGCAGATGGCACTCACTTGTATGCGAAGGCGGCAAACGCACAGCACAGCAGCACAATGATGAGACACAACGTGGCCAATATCTCAGTGGGCAGTTTCATAATGGCCGAACATTGTAGGAAAGTCTCATCGTCGCCGGAAGGGCAGTGTACAATGCCGTCGCACCAAACGCTCGCGTTGACGCAAGCACCGAGCTCGGAACACTTGTACTGACAGTCTTCTGCAAGTGTTGAAGAAATATTAGAATTTTGATTCGCAATACAAGCAGTGCTATGCTTACCTGCAATACTTAATACTGGTCTAGGAACCAATTCCATCCAATTAAATGTAAAATCGCCATTCTCAGGGCGTAGATACTCAACACTAATGGCCTTTGAGCGATTCGCAATTGAGTAAATGGGGCGCTCATTCCAGCCAGCGCTGAAGATTTCCACAAACTCGTAGGCCTTTGAATCGGGCGAAAGCGGACAGGCGGTTATTGTCAAACCTAAAAAAGGACATTCCATAGTAAGCATGTATGAAAAAAGAAGTTTAGCACCATCTAGTCCACTCTACTTGTCCAGTCGTTTAAGACTATTTCTAGGCTTACCTTCAGAAGTTGTAAGCACAACTCGCGCCTTCGTTTCGCAACGATAAGAACTGGTGCCCACCACGGTTGTATTCAATGCTTTCTTCGGATTGTATTTACGCAAGAATATTGATTTCAGGCGCACATATAAAAATTTGTTACCATTGGATGGCTCTATTAACCAAGGTCGCGTGCGGCATTCCATCTAATGAAATGAAAATATTGAAAATCTTACACAGTTTTATTAGTCTGAGGTAAATCACACTCACATCACCGAATGTCATGTGGATAGTGCCACTGGGGCCGAACTTGCGTCGGCCGTCTTTACAGCTTGCTGGTCCTTTGATAAATTCAAACATGCCCTCAAAGTTGATGGCGTCCGGATCGTCAAGTGTGGTCATATTGATTGCAGTCAAGTGAACTTCGAGATCCCGACTGGTTGAGGTGTATTCAACAGGTAGATGTGACGAGTTCGACGAATTGCATAGACAACCGCGTGGCAACAAAATCGAGTCGTGATAAGGACGTTCAAAAATCTGAAAAATTGGTATTAGTTAGTCTTTTGCTTCAACAATTTTCATTAACCTTGGATTTACTTACCTCAATGCGCGCATTAGTATCGCCGTAGCAGAAGGAGCGATTTATGTCCTCGTCCACCCGCGACATGCATGGCCTATTTAGTGTGGTAACTTTACGTAATTTGATGCGTATACGCTCACCGCGTTGACCCTCAAACTTGTAAATGCATTTCAGGTTTCGTGTGCCGCCACGCCCGAAGAGGAATATGTTGCGCACGCTGCGAAAGATCGCCGGGTCTTTCCGATCCATAAGGCTGCTGACGAACTTACGATTACAATCGTTCTCGCCGCCAGCAAGCGGCAGACCGTCCTGATGCAGATCGATGAATTCGTACTTCAATTTGAATTCCAGTGGTCTAAAAGTAAATGAAACGGCTTAGACTTGTGCATACGGTAGAGGTCCCCGCTGCCATATAGCTGACACTTACCGCAACACAGTTGACTCTGTGTTCTTGAGTTCCAGTGTTATGCTATCGCTGCTTGACACATAACTCTCGGATATCGTGCAGGGCCGCGCATAAGTCTCGTTGATATTCGAACGATCACAGGTGCGCGGTACCGTCCCACGGCAATAACGCGCTATAACATTTGTCGAATTGTGACTGTAATGTGAGACTAACGGATGTGTAGGTGCGTCGCTGGCGCTACAAAACAATAATATTTATGTTGGATTGAAACGCATCCAAATACTTGTCCGCTTACCAATTGAGATCTTTGCATGCCGGCGGCTCCCTTAGAGCACCGTCCCAGATGCGCAGCATGCCACTACAATCTTCATGCGTTTGCAGTACGCCAATTGCGCCTACCGATGTCTCATCCATCTGACCGAATTCCGGATCCAAGTTGAATTTCATCATCGAGATCCACACCTTGAAACGGGAGAGCGGTTGATTCATACCTTGTGCACTGGTGCGGCGCGACAAACTCAGATGATCGAAAGTTTTAAACACACCCATGCCTTGTAAATGATATAGGCAAGTGGTATTCGGCGCCAGTGAATGCTTTGGGCTTTCTAGTATGCCACGTCCAGCACCGCGTATCCAAAACTCACACGGTTTTTTGTTCTTCGAGTACGTGGGACTCATTACATCAACGAAAATCACTTCAACCTGCAAATATTTTGTTGTATAAGTTATTCAATTGACTAATCTGCGCATAATATCCATACGTCTAATTGAAAGCCATAGAGCGGCAGCACTTGTGAAGATGTGCCTGTGAATGTACCAAAAGGCGAAGTTGTAAATTCCACCAATAACTCTGGTCCGCTGGACACGGCTGCCGGCACTGCTTGCCCGCCGCCGCAAAACTTCAACACAACCGGGTCACGTGTGGTGTAGCCATCGTAAACCGTCACGTAGTCCTGTAAAAACAGCAGAGTTAGTCTTCTATTGAAAGCCCAAAATAACTAGAGAAATTGTGTCCAATTTGCTGACAGAGATTATCACACAAACTGGGAAAGTTTAGGATTGGACAGCGGAAGTAGAAGAATTTTTATGACGATGCAAGAAAGTTCTTGTCCGTAGTCCAATTAAGACAGTGGTGTAGGGAAATTAGTTAACGGTGCCTAAGTTTGGCTACAAGGACAAGCTACAGTGTGACTCCAGATTATTAGCGCAATTACTTTTGGAAACTACGATGTACAATATTAGTTACAGTTTCAGTTTAAAATGTGAATAAATGTTTATTGTAACTGCCATATGTGGGTTTGTAGTGGAGGATGCGTATTGGGGTACATTAATATCAACAATTAGATGCAAAAGCGAAGGAAATAAATGTATAAGCCAAGTGCACTAAGGGAAAAATTTAAATTCAAGTCTAGTTCAATATTGACGGTAGTTGGGTGTAGTGGGTGACCACTTGTGTCTTGATACTTTAATTGGCGTTCTCATTCGTGTGGCTCTGTGTAGGTTTGTTAGTGTGGTTCAGTAAAAAAAATGACTCCACCTTTATCGATTAATTGCGAATTGTCTCTTTATAGTTTTAGATCATCCGAAATAGACACGCAACAATCATGTTTAATACGAAGCTGAAATAAATTGCGGTTTTATGGCTAAAAGTAGAAACTTGCTGCAAAAACCCTTCAGGAAAGTCTGTGCTAAAAAATAACTCAATTATTTTTTTCCTACCTTTCCTCATTCGAAAATGGACTCTGCTAACGGGTTTTTTAGACGTGTGGTAACACTTTTTTCGTTGTTGGCCGTTTTGTCAGCTATTGCCTGATTTATAAACAGTTTTGTTTGAAATTTCATAATGAACAGACTTGGTGCGCGAGACGCATCCTGAGCTGCGTTAATATTCGGTTCATATCACCCAAAAAAGTCGGTAATTCGGGAAAACATTGTAACATTTTCGGGAAAACATATGTTTTCCACAAAGTTTATTCCAGCAGGTAAAGGGTATTCTTAGCGTCGCCGTACAGTATGCACTGAAGACGCTATTGCTGCTGTGGAGCAGAGTATCGAATAAGTCCATCCGCCATCGCACGCAATAACTGGAGCTGCGTCAGTCCACTTTATAGAATATTTTGAGGAAGTATCTTGATTTGCCGGCTCGCAAAATCCAAGTCGTGTAAGTATTGGAACCCAACGCTCACGAATCGCCATTACATCCTCAAAAAGCCACTGTTTGGTGGCTTCTCTGGGCAGAGGGGATCATTGCTCCACATTTCAAACTGGAAATGCTATAAAGCTAAGCATAATTCAAATTCAAATTCAAATTTATTTCACTTTTCTTATAATATATGTAATATATGTTTTTCGTATGTAAATCGGAGGATGTTGATGTGAACCACCTCTGGTTCTAAAAAAACGGCGCTACATATCACACAACCAACGAACAACAGTCGTTATGAGTTACGTAAGTGCCTGCCGACGACGGTCTTATTACACGGTGCTTAAATGCATATTCATCAAAACATCGCTTAGATCAGGGCCCGAAATAATACATGCTTTCTGCAATTACAATTTCGTTACGATTGGTCAGGTGGAAGAAACACCTTTTCCATCTTGGTCGGATTCGAGGCCTACCCAAAACCTTTGATGATGTGGGTCCGGTACCCAGCCACAGTGCGACTCCACACTGAACTGAAGATCAATTCTACCTGCATTTAGGTTTAAACCACAGCCACCATGAATCTCTGCAAAGAGCCAAGCCCAATGAATATATTGGAGCGAGCTCCAAGGGCTAGCTGCTCCCCGTGGTACTAAATTTAAGTTCTCGGTCAGACCTTGTAGCTTTTGCTCGTGTTATGTAAAGATACGCAGCTGAACTCGAGATGATTGGCGAAGAATAATCTGCGCGTCATTTCTGATATATGTTCTGACAATTTCTGAAAGAAGTGATCGAAAATTGAGCTTCTTGGCTGAAAGTTATTCGAGGCTTGCCCCAAATCATTTTTAAAACATAATCGCAATATAGTGGTAAAGTGTTATCTTTATAATAAAGCTAAATTATTAGCTATGACATTAAATTATACTTCTTCTTGAACACTAAATGTTTATGACTTTATGCGTGCCATTTGTGTAGTGGAATGTGGATAAGCCACAATACACTTTTCGGTGCAATTTAACTAATCTAAATTAGTTTGCGGTTGTTTAGTGCCCTTCTGGTTTCAATTGAACCTCAAGCAAAAACATTTATAACTTACATATATTATTGTAATTTATAAACTGAAAATATACGCATGCATAATAATAGTAGTTGTCAAAATTTATTAAAGAGTTTGACCTCAGTAAGCATTTTGTTTTTTGTCATAAAAAATTGCAATTAAAATTGTCTGCCTATGTGTAATTATGAGATTGAATTTCAGTGAAACTTTCGGGAAGACTTTTGTTCATCTTTAATAGTAATAATTTAGGCTCAAAAATGATTCATGAAAGTGCAGAACAATCTGTGGAAATTGTAAGACTAAAGGGGTTGCTGATCTTGAATATTCAGCGTCTACACTATATACTAAAATGATGGAAGAAACACTTCTCAAGCCTGCTGAATAGCAGTGAAAGCAGTACACCAGGAGATGGTGAATCCGATTCTCCAATCGATGACGATGGAGCGGATCCATCAAAAAACTTATTGGATCTTATCACCATACGCCAAAATATCCGCGAAAAGAAGATCGACACACACCACATCTTCGTCGATTTCAAAGCTGCTTTCTACAGCACGAAAAGCAGTTGCCTATATGCCGCAATTTCTGAATTTGGTACCCCGCAAAACTAATACGGCTGTGGAAACTGAAGTTGGGCAACAGCAAAAGCTTCGTCATAGTCGGGAAGGACTCAATCTGCTGCTGGAGATAATAATTCGAGCTGCAGAATTAAATAGGTCAATACAATGCAGAATTAAATAGGAAGGGTACAATCTTTTATAAGTGTGTACCGCTGATGATGTACGCCGTTGATGTTGATATCATTGGCCTCAACACCCGCACCGTTAGTTCTACTTTTTTCAGACTAGATAAGAAAGCGAAGGAAGTGGGTCTGGCAGTAAAAGAGGGCAAGACCGAGATATTTCAAACAAACAGTCGTCGCACTCGCGACTCGGCTCCCACGAGACTGTTGACCGTCATAACTTCGAAGTTGTTTATAATTTTGTGTATCTTGGAACTAGTATTAAAACCAACAACAACGTCAGCCACGAAATCCCACGCGGTATAACTCTTGCCAACAGGTGCTACTTCGGATTGAGTAGGCAATAGGGAAGTAAAGTCCTCTCTCGACGAACGAAAACCTAGCTCTATAAGTCACTCATTGCTCCAGCACTGCTATATGGTATAGAGGCATGGACGATGACAACGTCTGATAAGTCGTCGTTACGAGAAAGGTTCAGTGGATGATTTATGATCCTTAGTGCATTGGAAAGGGCGAATATTGCATACGATTAGCATAGTTCAGCGAATTAAGAGATAGCGGCTACATTGGGAAGGTCATGTTGTCCGAATGGATGAAAACGCTCCAGCTTTGAAAGCATTCGATGGAAAACCTCCATTCCGTTGGTAAGACCAGGTGGAGAAGGACCTGGCAGCACTTTGAATTTCAAATTGGTCAAACAGCAGAAAGGAAGAACGGTTGTGTAAACTCGGTTATAACAGTCTACGCTAAAGAACCGGTCTGTATTGACCGATTTAGAGTCGCGTACGCCGATCTAAAACCACCCGTAGCATTAGAATAGCTATCGCCTGTACGCAATGCATTGCTAATAACAGAAGCCATATCTTAAATTCAATTTCGAAGTTATGTATATTTGCCTCATAGTGATATACGATATTTGGATAAACTTTGGAGTGCGGCAATTGCAATGGGCTTGCCAATTTAGCTCGAAGCAAGATGAATAACGACAGTGCCCACCCAAAGATAGCAATTATGCGTTGCACCGCTCTCCAGTAATGACTAGGGTAGAATTCGCATTCGTTGTACTGATGTTTGGTGCTATGCATGCTGGTCGTCTGAAGCGCGCCTTCACGGTTCACACTTCAATCGGTTGGTGAATGGATGCGGCAAAATGCAACTGCTGGTGTCAAAGCTAATATGTAATGTTCGTCGTCCTGTTATTGGGCAATCGAGGTGATGCTGGTGTCGTGTGGTGCATTCTGCTGGTCATCCATCAAGTTTTATTGCTTTGCCAGCAAAATTATAGAAACTGCCGTTATTCAGACACATACAAACAGCATACATATAGGCAGTGTGAATAATGAGAGTTGAAGATAGAGCGCGCCAGAAGGGAAAAAGTTCCATTAAAGCAGCAAATTGTGTGGTGAGAAGTGTCTTGCCTTTGGAATGGTAAAATGTGAGGAAAAAATTATACCAAAGCTGTCCGATCTGAATAATTTTTTTTCAGATTGCAGCGCTGCTTTTTAAAAATATCTGTTTTGAGTTTCGTGAAGAAACGTTGTCAAATAGAAAAGTTTTTCATATAGTTTCATAGTTTGATCGGTAAGTTTGTATGGTGGCTATAAGCTAAATATGTCCGATCTGTACAATTTTTTCGGAGATTGCAGCGATGCTTTAGAAAAATATCTGTGGTGAGTTTCGTGAAGAAACTTTCTCAAATAAAAAAGTTTGCCATAAAAGAATTTGAGTTTGATTCACAAGATTGTATGGCAGCTATAAACTACAGATGTTTGATCTAAACAATTTTTTCGGAGATTGCAGCGCTGCTTTGAAAAAATATCTGTTTTGAGTTTCGTGAAGAAACGTTGTCAAATAGAAAAGTTTTTCATACAAGGACTTCAGTTTGATCGGTAAGTTTGTATGGTGGCTATAAGCTAAATATGTCCGATCTGAACAATTTTTTCGGAGATTGCAGCGATGCTTTAGAAAAATATCTGTGATGAGTTTCGTGAAGAAACTTTCTCAAATAAAAAAGTTTGCCATACAAAGACCTGAGTTTGATCGGAAAATTTGTATGACAGCTATATGCTATAGGTGTCCGATCGCAAACATTTTTTCGGAGATGCAGCGCTGCTTTGGATAAAAATATATGGTGAGTTTTGTGAAGTAACTTTATCAAATAAAAAACTTTTCCATATAAGGACTTGAGCTTGTTCGGTTTATTTTTATGGTGGCTATATGTCATAGTTGTCCGATCGCAAATTTTTTTAGAAGATTGCAGCGGTGCTTTGTATCACATGAGTTGCCAAATTTCGCGACATTTTCATGTCATAGAAGGATTTGAGTTTGAGCAGTCCGATAGCAATAACTGTTTGCTGTTTAGACAAATTTTTTTTAGCTTAAACTCGTTCTTAACCAACGGATCTATGAATACAACTTTTTTATTCACCCCCTCAAACAGTTTTACGTCCAGTTCGCGGAGAAATGGTAATCTTATGTACACGTAAAACTGTAAAAGTTGGTGTGTTGAGGGCTATAAGCGGAAGCACTTAGTTCAGTGAGCCTTAGAGTGACAAAACAAGAAAAAAAAGCGGAAGATTATGTATAAAAATTGAAATGAAAAGCTGCTAAGAGAAATAAAATCGCGGATTAAATAAGTAAAATGGCAAACGAAAGCAGCCCTAAAAGGATTGTTGGTGTGCAGCGAAGCCATTAAGTGGGAAAGTAAACACGTTGCCCTCGACACTTAGCGGCAAGACACGCGCTCCCATTATGATGCTAATACGCCTCGTTGGAATGCAAACTTTACCAACTCAAAAAACTACCGGGGAAAACGGCCGGTAAAAGAGCAACGAAACTTGGCAGCTACAAAAAGTGTGCAAACGATGGGAAAACTTTCGCCCAAACAAAATAAATCTGTTAGCAACATAGCTAACAGGAAGAAGAAAGCAAACTGGTAGCACTGCCGAAAAAATTGAAACGAGAGGACGTGCGAAAATGCCAACGCTGTTGCTGACCAAACTGCAGGAACGCTGTTGGACGCCACTCAGGGCCAAATGGTGCTCATGAATATGATGAATTAGCGTGCTTAAGATTCGCGGTGGATACACCCAAGCACCCGCAGCACATCCGATTCGACCAGCTGGCCTTTGAGCGCGTTGGCACGGCGCAGCTTTAAGCGGATCAACACTACTTTGTTTGCACATCTGGAATATACTATATGTATGTAATGTATGTATGGAATGTATGTATGTATGTTTGGTTATGTATTTTTGAGAGCATGAATTAACACATATGTATATTCGTATGATATGCATATTCGGTTTGATTTACACATGTGCCGTGCACACTTATTGCAGCAAACTTGCGCGCCCCGGCATAAAGCAGCGCATGTAAATGTCCGAACATGCATATGGGAAGCATATGTGGATGTTTGTAAGGTTTTTTTTTGTATGCATGTTGGCGATTTAAGCTTATACCGGTAATTGACCCCCACATGCCCAGCTGTTGGAGATTCTATTTAACCCGAAGTGCGAAGATTAGAATTTTAAAAGAATGTGTATATGTACATACTATACATTAGGATGTCCGTTATTTCGCTGGTCGACTTTTTTTGTGTACACTGAAGTTTCAGTTTTTGCTCTAAAAAATGATCCAACATAAATAAGCACTTTATTTTATATAAATAATTTTTCTTTTCCCATCTATTTAATATGGGATTTTTTGATTTTTTCGAAGAATTTTTTATCTCAAAWATWMAAAAAAAAAAAAAAAAATAAAAATAAAAAAAATCCAATATAAAATTTACCGCTTTAAGGAAAAGTCTTCTTTATTTGCATAAAAATATGCATACAATTGTTTACAAACTCTGTGTTGCTCATACGACACGGTGTACTTGGGTTGGCATTGCAGGTGGGCAGAATCGCTCCGTAGCCACGCCAACAAAGTGCCGTTAAGCAAAAACATCTAAAGAGCTATAACTAAGTTTCAACTATGATACTAAATCGTTATTTGTTACAAGGTATCGTTATAGAGAGGGGCAGGGAGAGACCCAGATAACTATAAAAAGTGTTTGTGAGACCGATCTCCAAGAGGTTAAGGAGCGTATCGAACTATAAGATGACAGATAGCGAAAATGTGAACCTCAGTGCTTATGGCTAACTTTTTATCAAAAATATCTGAATAACTGAACTGTTAGTGAAGATTCTTTATTTCATCTACCTGCTACGTGTATTTCATAGTAGCAGCAGTAAAAGATTCAGGGTTGAAAATGTTATTTTTTTTTCATTTTCTGAGAAAACCTACCATAGTAAAGTACATATATAATTTTTATACAATCAAAAATTTTAACATAAACAAAAAAAAAACTCACCCACTAAAACATTAGATATTTTCTCGTAGGAATTAAAAAAAATTTTTTTTTCTGTATGAAGTCAAAATAAGGTGGAAAACTAATATTTTAAAATACAAGTAATAATAAAGACTCAGTTCAATTGTTGGTATAAGGGTTAGGTTAATCTGGTAGGCCAATAAGCATAGACCAGTTTGGTCCTTTGCGATACCAGATGAAGTCTAGCTGCTTCAAGAAGGGAAGTCATCCTTTAGAATGCCTGACGCGCATTTTAACAGATTCTGCGGCCTCACAATCAATACCTCCTCCAGTGTGTCATACCGTGGGAAGTCCAAATGCATACAGCACAGTCTAGCCAATGCGAGCATCCATTGTTTCCCTGGTGCCCTGTTCTAGACATTTTCTGCAACCTTCTTAATCTGGTGTTAATATAAAGGCAGTAGATATTTTCATTTCCTTCAACTTTGTTATAAAATTCTCTATAGAACTCTTTGCCGAGAATCGAATTAAAATGCTTTTAATTCTTAAAAAATTAACCATGCCCCTCTACTTCCTCTTCACTAACTCAGTTTTTTTTTTTGCTTTCAAAAATTATCTAACCTGACCTATTAAGAGCAAAGAAACTTGCTCCACATTAGATTGCATAGTAGCTATTCCTACCGAATTATTGAAACTTAGGCGGAAATCACCATAATTATATCCGGTAAAACATATAAACATTTTACACTCCGTGTCATATAGATGAGTATGAATAAAATAAATATTTTGAAAGTAGTTTAATGTGACCAAATTGCCCAAAGTTTGTCTGATTGAGGTGATGGTTCATGCGCTGTAGCACCTCTTCTTCTATCCAGCTTTCAAAAAATGCAAAACCTCACATATAGCAACTTGTTCTGAAAGCAAGATGGGTCTCACCAAAAGTTATGCCTTGGCTTTGCGAAACCGCAGTTAAGCCAATACTGTGCTATAGTGTATTTATCTCGTAGATTGTGCTCGTAAAGGAGTCTCTCATTGGTGTACTGAATACTAGGCCAACAATGGCACTTTATGCCATTCTAGGTTGCTATTAGATTCTGTGCAACTGGACACATCAAGGGTTGCTCACACCTTGACCACATCTGATTACATGGCTTTCTGCGCCGCGGAACTTATTTCCAGCGGCATCTTTTCCTAGCACATACCTCTGAGAGATATATGGGTGTGGACGGCGTCGCTGGAGAAAAAACGCAGTGAGGCTTTTTACGGATAGGTCGAAGTTCAAGAGCTAGGTTGATGGGGAGTCTTCTGTCTTGAGCTCTCAATCAATTATTGTTTCAGACTGCTAAACCATTGTAGTGTCTTTTAAGCAGAAGTGGCAGTCATCAAGGAAGCAGCAGATGTACTTCTCCCAAGTGCGGCTTCTTTGAGAGGAGTCCACTCTGATAGAAGAGTTGCTATAGAAATTTTCAGCTCGCGGACTGTGAGTTCAAAGCTAGTTAAGGAGTGCATGTCCTCCCTAGCAGTAGCATCCAGATACTTTCATATTCAACTTGTCTGGTTGACGGCGGTATCGTCGAAAATTGGAGAAAAGATGAGCTTAAAATAAATGTATCCATAATCAAATTCTATCAGGATGGGAACGAGCGTTAGAAACAACTAAATTCTTTGCTCTCCACTGTTTAGCTTTCACCAGACCAAGCTTGAAACATCTCGGTTGCCATAGCTTTTGTGGACTCTGTGAATTGGCTGGGATTGGTATTGGCTGTATTAATAAATCTGTGGCATGCTCATGGCGTTTTGTCGATATGCGACAATCGTTTCTGGCTGTAAAAGTGGACTCATTTGTGACCTCACTAGAAAACACCCTCTTTACCTAACTTAACACAATGTGAGTCTCTTAAATGTTGTTAGTATGTATATAAAAATTTAGTGTTTTCATTGTAATTTTTCCAATTTCCCATGAGCATACAACTTTTTTTTCAAAATATTTAGTACTACGACTAAAATTACTTAAATTTTATTTCGTAGTACTAAATGTTGGTTATTAATTAGTACGTAATTAATTCATTACTTAATTAATTTAAATTTAATTTAATTAATTTTAAATATTAATTGAATAAACCAATTACTTACTAATTAAAATTAATTATTCATTTTAGTTTAGTCTTGCTTAATTAATTAGTAATTAAGTACTAAGTTACATTTAGCAAATGCATTTGCTGGTATAATATATGTATAATGACATTTTCCGAATGCATTAACAACTGTTGCTAATGTCACTGAACTTGAGCGGTCTTCAACTAATCGATGCGCTTTAAATACTCTTACATCACTCGTAGTATTCGGTTACACTTGCTGGCATTTTGTGGTACGTATGCGACAGGCATATTTAATTAGGGGTGGTTCGACCACCCGCATCGAATTCTTAAATGTTTAAATGGAGGGGTGTGGCGTGTTGGCGGCAATCAGGTGTCATGTAATTAAATGCTTTTATTGATTAATTACAGCTAAATAGAAAGCGGACCTTTATTTATTTGCATGCGATTGAAGAGAAGTAGTAGTTAGCTTTAAAAATAATTGTGTTTTGGTTATAAGATTTATATCGAATTTCTGAGAATAACTACTTTTCTATTGTATTAATATTCATGTTAACGAGCCTTCACTGTTTACATTTGTATATGTATGTTTAATGAGTAATTGCAATAAATACTATTTCGGTGTTGCATGTGCACAACTACATACGTAAATAAAGTGAATAAAGAGAAGTGGAGTGTGTGCGGAGGCAGTACATCGAAGATAGGATTTAGGATATAGTGTTACTTAGGTCATTGTACAACAATATAGGAGAGAGTAAAGCTAGCTTTTACTTAAATTTCGCTTATTGTGTATTTAGTGTTTAGTAAAAACATTTGTATTAATCTTGATTTTTGTTGTTTACAGCGCTATTCTACAGGTGCTACTTAAGAGTGTCTTCGATATGTAGACTATGCAGTTTCTTGCTTACCGTTGACTTCCATTTGGGCCTCAAGTGGTCCTAATTGAGCATAACATTAAAATGTGTGAAAATATTTAGTTGAAAATTGTCGTTTAATGGTTATGAGTTATTTGTTTAGTGGCAGACGTAGCGTATGAGTAACATGCTGTGGTACTCGCTGTAGACTGGTAGGGTGTTATTTAAGTAGAAAATTACTAAACTAAGTATAGTATGTACCCACGAGTGGTTTTTCTTCTTTTAAAAGTTCAAAAAAAAAAACAGTTCTTAAAGATGTAATAATTTGATTTCATAACATAACGAAGATTTCTTCGCCGTAGTACAGCAGCCTTTGTTCGAATACGAGTATATCATGCTTTCTAATCGTCATTAAGACAATAAAATTCTTGCATACTAACAAACAGAGACTATAGGTGTTTGTCAATTTTTCGTTTTGTAACTTCTAACTGATGGGTTTTCTAGACACGTGGTTTTCAATGAGGCAATACTTTTTCAGATTTGGCTATAACATACATTATACTCCGTTTGGTTTGCCTCTTCATAATGAAAAGATATATTTAGAACAATGCCAAATAAAAATTTTCGCATTTGGAGTGATGACATGCCATTACATCCTCAAAAAGTCACCATTTGGTCTACTTTACGAGCAAAGGGAATCATTGATCGATATTTTTTCAAAAATGTAGCTGGCCATAATGTTAATGGGGAGCGCTATACAGCCATAATTTATAACTTTTTCGTGCCTGACTAAGAGGATGTTAATGTGGAGGACCTTTGATTCCAAGAAGATGGCGCTACCAACGAAAACAATCAATTTTTTTGAAGAAAACTTTTGATGAGCGTGTTATCTCGACTTGTGTGTGAGATTTAACACCGCTGAACTAATTTTTGTGGGCTTATCTGAAGCAGCGACTTTCCTCTCATCGAAGGTGCATTTGATAATGCGTACCACGCAAATGCCATCAACTCACTGGACAAAAGGAATGTGGCGGCTCCAGTATGCAGAAGGATAGAGGCTGTACTGAATTAGCCTAGCTCTCGGATTTTGTTCGGTTCACCTCTACTATGAGCAGCTTGAGTTGCTCACAAGCAATCGTATTGGGTTTGGTGCCAGGTCATAATTGCACGAGATATCAGAGGGATGGTGCTATAAATTGGATTTAATATCAACTCGCCAAAAACAACCGTCGTCACATTTACAAAGCGAAAATTTCTTTTGAGCTTGAGGCCCCCGCTTAGCGGCAGGTAGGTGGACCCAGCTGATAGATCCTGCAAACCAAGTATCATCATGATCGTAACGACTGTTGTCACTTTTGGAGCGGTTGCTTGGACATCGAGGGCATCACAGTTTCCGGTAGACCTTCAACTATCAAAGCTGCAAAGACTCGTCTGCATTTGCGCTTCAGGGCAATGCCTACTTGCCCAACTGCAACACTTGAATTCAAGTGCTGGAACTCACAACGCTGCATTTATTTTGGCAATGGGAAGATAATGTCGTCTCTACAAATGAAGACCTTAATGAAAGACAAACCACTATCCCTTCTTCCAAAAGAAGGCGTTACGAAGAGCATAAACTTCACAAAGAGGTTTAATGTTACTCTCAGCAGCAAGAGGGAGTGGGGTGATTCCACGCGCGACCTATTACTGAGGAGCTGAACAATCCAGTGATACACTGATGGCTTGGAAATATCGGAAGCAATTACAGCAGGCATTGCGGAACTGGATACCAAAATATCCATAGTAATGTGATATTTTCCGCACATATTTAAAGCAGAAACTTTTGCTATAAGTTAGTGAGCAGAAGTCTTCAACGCAACCACCATATCACTATACTCAGCGATTATCAAGCGGCACTAAAATCGATTTCACTTATGCAGTAAAATCGCCATTAGGAGAGGAGTGTATGGGAAAGATGAACCGCTTATCAGTTTGTAACAGTGTACACCTGATCTAGGTGCCGGGCATATAGGGGTAGCCAGCAATGAGCTGGCTGACGAACTAGCCCGCTTTGCGGCGGCTTTCAGGATGATGGGGCCAGAAAAATGCATTGCGGTGGGGTTTCACACCAGAAACGATTTGCTTCGCAAATGTTAGAGAGCTGGGAACGAATGTGGCAACAGGCAACAGGAATGCGCCACGCCAAGTTACCATTGGGATGGTAAAACCTAGAAAAGTTTAAAGATAAAAGGTACCTTTCAAAGTAAACAGAATTTCTTGAATCGAGCGCGCCCTGGTGGCGCCATCTATATGTCGACTGGTGCGTTAGAATCTGCTATCTTTATCGATTGTCCAGTGAGACAAATTCACGACATTTCATTGATTTGAAGTGAATTTATTGCGTTTTAAGTGTCAGTATGTTTGGGTTATCGGTGCAAAAATGAGCTTCGAACAAAGAGCCAACATTAAATTTTGTTTTAAAATTGGTAAAACTTTTACCGAAACGTTTCAATTGATGAAACAAGTTTATGACGATGATTGCCTATCCCGTTGCAGAGTGTACGAGTGCGTGAATTCATCAAAAATTTACCGAAATCATCATTGAAATTCATGGAAATGGAATAGAACAAATCCAAAACATCGATTTACCGTATTTTGACCCAACATTTGGGCTTATGGTTTGTTCCGCACAAATTGACTGACGACTAAAAATAGATTAAAATCCAACGAAAGATGATTATTTGATCAAAAATCACATTTTAACCATTAACCACTCCCCGTATTCACCTGATATGACACCGTGCGACTTCTTCCTTTTCTGAAGAATGCATTTTCCTATAAAAGGAAAGCGTTATGCAGACGTAAAAGTCATTCAAAAGGCTTGCGCCGGCATATTGGCGGCCATACCGGCCAACGAGCTAAAACACTCGTTCCACATGTTTTTACACCGTGCAAAAAGCTATATGGAGCAAAAGGAGAATATTTTGAATAAAATAAATTGTCTTTGCCACCATATGTTATGTTTTGTTTTTAAGTCCTGTTTACTTTGGAACACACCTTGTATGATCAACCCTCACCAAGGCAAATTCCGTCTTCATGCCACGCTTTATACTGTGCATTGCAGGCTCAAGAATCATGGGCATAGTCTCTTGCGCACACTGCCGGTTTTGTGGAACCGGGAACTACAGAACAACTGATTTTAAATTGTACAGTTATGTATAGAAACAGACTCAAGGCTCAGAATCCATCTAGGTGGACAGGGATCACATCATCTCCAGCGCGCCCAGCAAGTTCTTAGAATTATTCAGAGTGCTGGACCTTTATATAGGAGAGGGCACAATAGACTATAGGCCGCAGTGCAAAACCCCAATTATTTTCTATATATTATAATTATCTTTGTTACGCAACTTGTCTAAGCAGTAACTTCGACATGATTGACGCTTTGCAAGAAAATATTCGACGCGTATAGTTGCCATATGATTCTAATTGCTGCACCTCTTGTCGACCAATTGCTTGAAATCATTTCTAAAGGCAAGCCCTTATTTTATATTAAAGCCAAATTATTGGTCAGAATACTAAATTGTATAAATTTTAAGTCATCTTGAAAACCATATGTCTGAAAAAACAACCTTCAACACGTAAAGTTAATAATTGGTATAAGCTCAGCTAGATGATAGTTGTAAAATAAGTACTATGTGAAAATCAGCACCAATCAGTTACCGCTATTTAGTCTATATTAAAGCTTAGTAGTGTTTTCTGGAATATTTGTGTATGCATTTAAAAATATTTTGGTTTTAAGCCTTAATAAAGTAGGTTTTATTTTCTGAAGGCAAACTTAGAGATTTAATTGGGTAACTGCTCATAAACTCCAAAAAATTATTACCTTGCTAAATCTAAAATAAATATTAGCATCGTAGATAGCTTATACAATGTGAACATTTAAAATTTATTTTGTGAGTATCGCTTATGGCATAATTCTCTTTATCCTACATATTTTGTGACCTTAAGGTCACGTCCACTTTTGTATATTTTGATGAACGAATTTTCTTTTAATAGTCTCCATTGACAGTTTCCAGTGTATTTTGCATACAAGAAAATGTAAAAAGACACCGCAGTTCTGCTAACAACCTGCTGCATATGTTCACCAATATTTGTACAGAGTACTTGAGCATCTGCGCACCAGTTCCACTTTGTTTTGCCGCGTCGCAACCATTAATATGTTATTCAATAATTTCGTGATTGAAATTTTTGGTCGACACTTTTATTAAATTTCGTGTGCAGCGTATGAAAATGCTTCAAAGTGGCGCACAACAACGTGCTCGCATAATTAAATAACGGCAAATTTACGATGCTTCACATTTGTATGCACGAATATGTATGCAATGTAGTTTACGAAAGAGTGTACGGAGGTACGAAGAAGGAAAGTAAAGCAGATTTCACTGCCGACTGGTATTTTGTTTCTGTTTTCCTCAAGTTTAATGAAAATTCTCAATTTTTCTACGCTTTGCTACCAGCGCTCGCCTTTGGTTGAGTAGCTTGAATAATATCCTTTTGGTATTTCTTTAATTATAACGCAAAATGCAGAAACTTCTTTTTATTTTAAAGAAAAAAAAAGCAGAACAAGTGAAAGCAAAATTCTGTGCTAGAAAAATCTTTTCAAATGGCTGCGCTGGCGCTGGAGAGAGCGCAAACGTGTAAATACAAAAAGCAAAGACGGATTATCCTTTGGGAAAAACTGACGCTGGCATTTAATGAAGCTACCGAAAAGCATTACAAAACTGCCGAAGTGCTAAATGGAAAGATAATTTTGAACGCAATACCCGAAACAGCTTTAGGGGTATAAATGAAATCAACCAGGCATAGTGTTCTTGCAATTTTTGAAAATTTAAGAATAATTCAGCGTTTTTGCGATTTGCAGTTGAGCGGATATTGTAGAAAAATTTGCATAAACTCCTACCCTGTATCATCATTTTACATAAATCGATGCTCCATCCTCATAATTTATAGATTTCCGCTGACTAATGGTTTGAATTTTGCTTTGAAGTATGAAGCTAGTCAATTTCTTTACCAAATTTGAGTTTGCTTTAACAAGTTTTGCGCTTTTCAAGTTTGCGATCTCCATCTTTCGATAACCGATATGGTATATTACTTACTTTACTGGCAACAAAAATATTCTATACTTTATTTATAAATATCCTTTAACCCATGTGTACTTAATTTCGTATTAATTTTCGTACCTGAACATTATCGCATTCACTCCATATTTTCAGGCGCGGCTCAAATTTCTTTTCCTTTTCGCTAGTGCTAGGCGGTGGCTTGCTGCCGATTCCCGTGTCTTGTGTGGATATCCAGACTAAATTTCCTTTTGATTGTCTCACCAGAATCATTGCATGTTTGCCATGAGGCACCTCATGCTGCAAAGAAAGTCAAACATAATAATGGCATTAATTTTTTTTATTAGATGGCAACACTGTTGTAACATTTAAGAGAAATATTTTCGATAAATATTTCATTAATTAATTAATGTTTTTTTTTTAATTTGGCTGCAGTCAAGCTATTGCACTTTTCACAAGTAAAAAGTTTTCCTTTCAAAGCCTTGATGTTTATCATTCAGTTCATATGGCCTCTATACGCTACCAGAACTGGAAAATTTGTTCAAATATTTGTATCATATTTTGTTTTACTAAATTTCGTGAGGATATTTTGGCAAATAGAAAATTTTTGAAAAATTTGTTATTGTCCGTTCAGTTTGTTTGATAGCTATGTGCAATAGAGTTCCGATCTAAAAAAAATTTGTTCGGAGATTATAACGACACTTTGGGCAATTAGCAGTGCTTCGCGTAGATACCTAGTTAAATAAAAAAGTTCCCCATACAAGAAGTTGATTCTCATCGTTATATGACAGCTATATACCATAATGATCCGATATCAAGGGTTACGACAAATGAGCAGCTTCTTGGGGAGTAAATGATGTCTGCAAATTTTCAGAACGATATTTCGAAAACTTAATAATTGATTCGAATATATGAGGACAGAGTGCCATGGTTCAACTCAGCTCATAATGATGATCATTTATACAATGTGACAAGAAAGTGCCCCGAAATTTTAAACAAATAGCAAATATGTATTCAATATCAATATTTATTTAGTCGCCTTCAAAGTAATCCCCACCAGATATAATGCACACTTGAAATGGCCTTCAGCTCCTTCAGCGAATTTTCATTTATCTTTTCGATCAACTAAAAAAGGGGTTCCACGGAGCTACAATTTCAGTTTGGGGAAGAAGAAGAAATCACATGAAGCCAAATCTGGTGACTACGGTCTTCGATCAATGGTATTCATTGCGTTTTGGCTTTAAATGCGATCACAATCGTAACTCAACGCGATGGTGCTTTATTATCGTGCAAATACTATGAATTATTATTCCACAATTTCGGCTGTTTTTTTTATAGATCACGCACTGCTTATTGACCATCTGTCCCTCCGCAACAATTTCATGATGCACCAAATCACGAATGATTTTTTCGTTTCGGCTCGGTTTTTTCCCTCTATTCCGATGATTGTTCACTGGTTTGCATGTCAAACTGATAATCCCATCTCTTATCGACAGTTATAATGTCCTCCATGAATGTGGGATCGGAATACGCACGATCAAGTATGATTTGTACCCTTTTTGAAAAAAATAATTCCTTTTAGGAGGTCGAAGGACGACGAAGCATGTCTTCAATGATCTCTCGATCGTCTCTTAGGCTTGCGTTTTTTGATAAAACTGAATAATTTTAAGGTTTTTGGAACTTTTTAAGCGATGTCGCTTGGGAAGGTCGAGCAGCTTCAGTTCTTCCATTTTGTACGATTTCAAATCAAGATCTCGACGTAGAATGCGCCAAATCGTTCCATACGTCAGTCCGAGTTGCTGCGAACGGTGCCAAATCGACTCTCAACGGTCTTCGTGTACACTTTCAGCTACGGCAGCTATATTTTCTTCACTGCGTGCTGGACGTGGTTTGTTTGGTCGAATATTATTCAATAATGAACGCGGGATCTCTTTAAGCATTGTTTAGGAGTAAGCCTTTCAAATGCCAAATAATACCGAACAAAAATAACATGACAGCTTGACACGACTGAGACTAGTGCCTCCACATGGTTCGCACTATATTTGTGAAAGCTATTATATATATTATCTTCCGTGCAACCAATGTTGTTTATTTTTTTAAATAAAAGTTAATATTGAAATTGAGCAATCTATTATATTTTATCAGGCGTTTTTAAGGCTTTCGCAAAAAGTAGAAATTTTACTAAATTAATGGTTTACTACAAAGGAATATGTATATTTATAATTTAAATAAATTTGAATATTTCAATACACACAATAGACATGATTGCCATTTCCTAGAGGGAGTTACTGATTGGTAAGTTCACACACACATACAAAAACACATTTGGTTTCCCACGACCAAAAAGAATCTTGTCATAAATCACGCAATGATTCCAACACACTCTTGTACCCATACGAAAAAGCGAGTAGTCGTATGTAAGTTTCTCAATAATCAGCAGAAAATTCTTTTGGTGGAATTTCAATTTATTTTACTCAATAAATAAATAAATAAATTATCACAGCAAAACTCCGACACTGTTCAATACAAACTAACCATATATTTTGGTCGTGTTAGCGCGTAGCAGAAAAACCATTTATCTCTAAATGATAGCTGAGCTTTTTCCAAACTGTACGACTTCATTTGTGCACCTGAAAGGTTATTTGCTTTGTTCAAAATAAGTTCACAATTGAAATTCGCGTAAATACAGTGTTCCATAGATAAATATGCCATGTTCATGTGCGCTTTTTGTGTAAATAATTTGCCAGTTTTTGGTTATAAGGTTTGGCAACTTTAATAAGGATATCCATACATTTATTAAAGCAATACTGTAACGTGGCTCTTTAACTGTGCAAAATAGTGCAGTGGTATTAACAGTCCCTTAATGCTCTTGCTATTTATGTGCATACATTTGTAGCGGAAAGGAGAAACAGAGAATCGCCGTGAAATCATAAATGCCTGATAGATGCTTCGGCCAACACAGAATCGTCTAAGCGCACTGATTTGCAGCGAGGCGGGCATTTCAGCAATGCGATTCGATAGTCCAAGTGCTGACTGCAATATAAATAGTTTCGTGTGCTTCGAAAGCAATTCGTAATCAGCGTGTGATTTATCTGTTTTATTACTGCTGCTGTTTTTCCAATAGTTTTTGCCAGCTGTTGAACAGCGCGATTTTGCCCTTTAGCAAACTGAAAAGGCGGTGCTCGTTGGTACAAAGACGTGCGAGAGTATTGTCTTTGCGCATCACGGCAGTTTGATTCAAAGAATTTCGTGAATTATGTATAAAAAAGAAATATGACGCGCATTTATGCTGCAAACTAAAGAAATTGAACTCATATTGCAGACCTTTATTTAGTGTTACTATAACTTGAAGATAAAGTTTTTGCACTCATATGAGAAAGACCTTCTCCATATTTTTTAAATTCTTAAAATATTAATATTTTATAAACTTTTAAAAAGATTGAAAATGATTTAAAAAATCCATTGAAATATTAAATATTTTTATAAATCAAGAAAATAAGGATTAAGATCGGAAGGATTCGACCTTTCCTTCAGATGGCAAAAAGTTTGTTTCGCAATATCTTTGATTTAAATTTGTGTTTCCATTGAAATCGCGACTTGGTTACCTTAAGTCCTAATGTTGATTCAAAATCGATGGATCTCACATGATTTGTGTTACTCAAAGGCTCTTACAAGAGCTCACCAGATCTTCATAGATTGGCAAATCGTTTTGGTGCTAACCACAAATTTTTTGAGGCGGTTAATATCAGTCGCAGGTACGTCAAAGTTGTGTCTACAAAAATATTTCATTGTCAGTATTGAAAAGCTGAAGCTGAAAGTGACAAGACGGCTCCACCTCGTTTTCCTCCAAACAGATTATAGACAAATCGCTCGACAAAGTAATTAGTCGGCTATTGGATAGTGAACAATGTCAGTGAACAGTGTCAACAGTGAATACCAACAATTGAGGGAAGATTTACTTCACAAAGAAGTTCAGCCCACAATCGCACAAGAAATGGTTGCGCTTGTCGAGCTTACTCTAGGTCTATAGGTCGGGCGCTAGAATGCAAGAGCACTTCGGAAAACAAACTCGATATCAATCGACTGAAATTGGGGTATGGGTCACTAGTAATCTAGTCGGTCGGCGATCTCGCTGTGACCGGATTACCATATAAGTCTAATATGGCGAAGCTTAAAGCTATTACAAATGATATTATGCACCCTTGAAATTATGTAGCTTGGAAGAAAAATTATACAGAAGTATTTTGGGTTATCTATTTTATCACAAATACATGCATTTGATTAGCACAAATCATTCAGTGAATGCCGTGAAGCTCTCAGAAAGCTATCAGACGATCTCAATAACTTGTGTGAATCGATGTTAGAATCGTACCAACACACCTTTATTTTTTAGGTACTTGTCCGATCTAAAAACTTTTTCCAGAGATTGTACAGTTTAGTCAATGATTCAAGCCAAATTTTTTGAAAATACCTCGTCAATTAAAAAGTTTCCAATACAAAAACTTGATCGTCCAGTTTGTAGTGCTATAGCGGTCCGATATCGATGATTCAGACGAGCAGCTTCTTGGGGAAAAACGATGTTTGCAAAATTTCAGAGCGATATCTCCTAAAAGAGCGACTAGTTCGTGTATATACAATCGGGAAGACTGACGGATATGGTTAAATCGACTCATCTCGTCAGGCCGATCATTTAATATAAACTCGTATATATTTCTTAAGGTGGCCAACGCTTTCTTCTGGATCTTACAAACTTCGTGGTCAACTTAATATATCCTGTTCTGAGTATAAACACATTTTAATATTTGGTTTTGTATCGAAAAATCGAAAATGTTAAAAGAATATTAAAGAATTCGCCCACTCAATACCTTTACCTAGAACTTGAGAGCATGGTTAGGTGAATAGGTGTAGTGGTAACAGAAGTTCCAAACAGATAAACATTGAATGCGGGTGTGCATAAAAGAAAACCAGCTAAGTTATTCTAAAAATACTACCTTAAATTTATTTGACCTTGACGATCTCTATGCTACACCTTTCATCAAATTAGGTGGAAAGGTCAGTTAATGCACCTAATTTAATAACACTACCTTTGACCAATCGTGAACAAAACTGATGTTATTTTCGTTGACGAAGGTTGACCACACCGAGGAAAGTTAATGATATACTTATCAGAGGGAAGGCCTACATAAATGAACTGAAAAGTATAAGAAAAAGCAACAACAAAAGTTACTTTTAATGACTAAATCGTTGTTGGAAATTTAAGAATGTTGCGCTAATGTACTTGTTGTTTTTCATACAAAGTACACCCATACAAACCGACCAACTCTTGTGTGGACAAGGACATGACAGGCAACTTAATCAAATAAAATGAAGAGGCAATTTGAGGAGCGAAATGACATCAAAATGATAGATGATAACAGCGAGTAGATGCGGAATAATGTTGCGCTTTGAAAGGCTCTCATTGAATTGACAGTAAAAGAAACATGATAAATTTGAAAAGGAAAATGTAAAATGAAGAAAATTACAATGAAATGTAATTAAAATGCTAAAAAGCGGAGGAGAAGTAAAATGAGAGTGGAGGCTAACTAGAAAGCTTTGTACATTCCACTTCTTTAAAGCTTTCAACTATGGGAGAGATTTATATAAAACATGTGCAGGTATAGTAGACAAGTAAAAGTAATGGTCTATACAGTTTCAAAAGAAATATTATAAAGTTGTTTGTGGTTATTTTTAAAGCGAGTGGCGTTCTTATTGGTGGTTGAGAGCTGGTAAGGAAGGGCGCCTCTGCTGAGGAGTTAATAACAAAAAATGCCGAAACACGGATTTCTAAATGGAAAACTTTGCACCTTTTCCTCGCAGAATACTTAAAATTGTAAGGAGTAGTTCGACCAGTCACACATTGAAGAAAATAGGGAATATTTTGACTATAATCCAGCTTTGGTATTATGATATATCCTTGCCAGAAATAGAGGCAATCTAAACTTCATTAAGAAACCTTAGAGATTGTCCAATATATATAAGGTTTGTCCGGAAAGGACTGATTTTCTTTCGCCATGACTGTACCGAGAGCGTGGTGCGCGCACTAGACTAGATTTGGTAGAGAGGCTAACGAATGAGCGGCTGGTCAGTTGTCTCCGAGCACCTGGAGATATGAGTACTAGGGAAAATACAACCCTGATTTCATTAAATTTCGGCACTGCTATTAGAAAGCAGTCCCCTATGATTTTCATTAAGATTTCTTACATATTGTCCAATAGATGTGGTATAAATACAGAGGCCCCTCGAAAATATTTATATTGGCTATCGAGGTGAGGAACCTACCCACATAGCGCCCACTTCCAGAAAGGTTCTAGACATAGAAAACTGAAGGGTGTTAAGCACACCGTCGTTCTTTGACCATAGGTACATTAACTCCTCCATTTCATTGGAAGCAAATATCAGAAATGAAGTCAGGAGAAATCCCAGGAACACAATTTGGGATCTCTACAGCCAGGTACTACACGGCAAAAGACTTCGACCGTATATAACTCACTTGAAGAGCTTGAAAAAAGCGTGATTGTATTTACGGATGCCTTAAATACAGCTCTTTATTACGCACGTTGCGACTTAAGGATAAAAAAAAAAAAAGGGCCCCTTTGATGAAACAAGGAGTTTGAATCGTGCAGACCCAAAGTACGCGAATGTTTCAATTGGGCCAAGCTAACAGAAAGCGATGATTGTTGGCTCGAATATAAAGATCGCCTAAGGGACTACAAGAATTTGGTGCGCAAGACTAAACGAAAATTCTGGATTTCAAAAGACCCACGAGATGGCAAGACTTAAGAAACCGGTCTAATTCACAAAAGTAGTGGAGAGTGGGCGGACAACTTCTAGGACTCATTAAGCATGCAATTTCCAGGTTGTAAGGACGCGGTAAGTACTAGATTCAAAGGTAGTAGCGCGGTAAATGTAATTTTTGTTCAGTATAGTCATTTCATTATGGAAAGACTTACGGCCGACTACCAAATAACTTTACACAAAGCCTCAGGAAAGTCGACTTGGTGACGTTTGCAGCAATTAGAACTGCTTATTGTACGACTTGGTATATTTTAGGACGATATATTAAATTGAAAACTTATAGCTTCCCAAGCATCATTGCTTCGTTCTATGGGCTCTTGAAAAATTAAATTCCAAGAAGTTCCGTAGTTTTCGAACCAAATTTTGTTCAGCGATCAGGCCAATTTCTGGCTCAATGGGTATGTAAACGAGCAAAATTACCGCATTTGCGAAGAAGCGCAATCTGAAAAAACTCAAGAACTGCCATTACATTTAGAGAAGCAATTTCTTGGTGTGTGGGCCGGTATAATCATTGATTCACATTTCTTCAAAAATGATGTACGTTAAGAACGTAAGCATCAATGGCGACCAATATCGCGCCATTATAACCGAATATTTGATGTCTAAAATTAAAGCTATATAGAGATATATATAAAGTCTAAAGTCTATGCGGTCAATGCCGCTTCGATTGGGGCCGTGGAGCCAAAGAGCGCGTCTGTAATTCTTCAGCTACCAGTCGAAATGCTCGAACGAGTCATTGAAAACTAAACTCAACGGATGGACTATCTGAGATACAGCCGCGATCAACAATTGAAAGAGATAATCTTCAGAAAATAAATGCAAAAGAATATTCTCTCGAATGGTATTAAACATTCCCCATTAAATTTGAAGTTTCTGTGTTTTTTCTTTAAACAAGTAGGGACCCTCGAAATGGATCTCTCTTTATATACATATGTGTAATATGTACGTATACTGCCAAGGCATCATATAGCACTGGGAGTGAGTTGCACAAGAGTCCTCCTTACTTTATAGCCACTTGTAGCGCGTTTGTTTACACTTCCATTAAATACATCCTAACTCAATAGCCATCACTTATACCTACTATATGTAAAAAGAGACAAATCTTTAGACAGATATTTTGCTTTACGGTGTCAGTTGCGAGAAAAACTCTGACGTTTACTAAACTCATTAACGCTCTACATGAACATGAGTAAACGGAGCGCATTGCTATGCCACCGCAGATACTCAACTGCGAACGAGGCGAAGGCAAAGGTGAGCTGCACTTCGGAGAAAGTAAAGAAAATGTCCTGCTAATGTGATTGTGAGCTTTGGTCGGCATTAAGTTGGAAAGGAGTCAAGCACTCGTTAAACTTTTCTTTACATGCCCATTGCGCCCATTCGTTTATTTACTCACTCATTTACTATTTGTGTTAAATACAGACAACGAACGGCCTTATAACCTTATTTTACCGACGGAAAATTTGTATGTGCGACCGTTCATGTAAGTCTGTGGGATTATAGAATCTTCTGCAAACAGCAAAAACATGACTGTCTGTGTGTTGTTCCATTTAACTCTGACCTGGTATTACTGGACTGTAAACTGAAAATAGCAGCGAACACTTGGCCATGATGCTATATTGGGCACAGCTGGATAGCACATGAGGAATATAATCCTCAATCTCATTATTTGAAAAAATTATTTGCTTTGAATCAAAATGAGCTTACAAGTAAGCCATACGAGTAAGTATTTATATAAACATTAAATGGAAGCCAAGAAATGACAAAGATATAAATATAAAATTAAGCTCTGATAAAGGTCATTAAATTTGGCACACCTGAGCGTATACGTCATCTTATAGTATATGTAGAGTGCACAAAAAGGCTCGGCTAATGCCTAGTTGTGAAGGTGCAAGGGCCCGATTCGGATAAAAGTGGTTATTTAATTTCAGAGTATTTCATTTTATTAAATTCATTACAGTATTCGCATGTTAGCAAGCCTTATCTAAAAACATTAATAATATATTGGGTAGTCGAAAAAGTCTTTTCGTATTTTGTCAATAGATGTCGTTGCAATCGTATATCTCAAGTGCTGCCAATCACATTGTGCCATGCCACATAGTGTTGGAAATTTGAGATTTTCAACTTCATTTAACTAAAAAAAATTAATTTTGGGGAAGTTGAAAAAAAGTTACAGCTCTACAAAAATCAGTGAAAATAGTGAAGAAATTCGCCATATTTGGAACTTTTTTTTTATAAAAAGGGAAAATGTCACGCAAGCCACCATTAAAATTTGTGAAGTTAACGGAGACGATGCGGTATCAGTTCGTGTAGCATAACAATGGTTCGGTCGCTTCCGTTCTGGAAATTTCGATTTAGTAGTTTCTAGTAGAAAAATGGCAAAAAGTGGTTGACCGAAACAAATGTATATCATTTATTTATTTTATAGTATAAAAAAAAAAATTAAAATTTGATTAGAGATACGAAAAAACTTTTTCGACTACCCAATATTTCAGGCCTTCATTAAAATTTCTTCTTGTATACTTCAGTTAAAATATTCTACTCGTATAGCTGCTTGCCTAAGCCTCCAAAAATATTTCCTTGCCGGCCACTAGCTTTTAGTGCCTTTTCCATTTATTTGACACTCTTGATCGTTAGTCAGAGCACCGAGTGGCGTTCATTACATTGAGTGCTTTTCGAGATTTCCGTGCTCAATTTTTCCGCTGTTTGACTTTCGCGCACCGACTCTCCTTGCCGCAGTGCGCACTTTTGTTCTTCTTTGAATGTGGTTTCTCTATGCATTTCAAGTGTTTGCTAACACGCTTTCGAGGTTTGTTCGAAAAAAAAAAAATCGAAAATGGCAAGATTTTTTCTTCGTTTTTTCTCACTGGAAGTTGTGTTTGCCATGGTAACAAAAAAAGCGCTCGAAATCCATTGAAAATGACTGTCTGAGTCGAATTAAAATAAATTTGTATGCTTCGCTTGGTGATGGCCATGCATTCGCTGCAAATTGGTTCGCTCGTCCATCGACGCTTTGTATGTGGCAATGCTGGTGCTGGAGTTCCATCACACGTTGAGAGTGATTATGTAAATCAAAATGCTTTTATAGCTTCATCAAGCTCTTGTCTTCCAATCAGAAGTACTGATTAGGAATTTCACGCTAAATTGCATGCTTAATTGCTTTAATTGAGTATATTGGATTCGGTATACGGATGTCATATTCGATTTGCAATACACACTCACCTGTCGAACGGCGTAGTAGCAGGTCAGATTACGCGGATAAATGCCAGGGAAGTTGGGCGATTGCAGGCGGCATGCTTTCCTGTCGCAATCGCTGAAAATGCGTGAACAGTATGTGCCCGGTATGAGATCGCCTGTGTGCGGAATGGAATTTGTACAATAACAATTATGTTTAATTAAATAATTTGAAATCAAAAACTAAAATTTTTTTATTGAAATTGTGCGAAAGTTTCTTACTCACCCAGATAGTACTTTGGCTCCGTGTAGTTGAGTACGTCCTTTTCCACAGCTGGCTGCAGCGAGTTCATGAAAGTTTTGTTGTTGGCATAGGCGCTGAACAAGCTGAAATCCTGGCCATAACGGTCCGAATGTGCGCCGCTGGAATTTGTGAAATCTTCGTTTGCATTTTGATTCTGAAAACTGCTGCGATTATACCACTGCCGTAGTTCTGTAAAGGCAGTACGTGGGACATGAAATGAGTAAGGAATTCGATAAAGCTAGCTAGAAAAACTGTTCGTGTCATATACATACAACAAGCTCATATACATACACGAACAGTTCCTCGCACTTAATCGTTATTTAATGCAAATTCTTAATACTTCTTTTCTACGTAAACAATTTAGTATTTAAGCCGAATTCTATTTTGGACGCCACTCCTTGGGGAATGAAATCAATTTGGCAAACGCTGCGAGATTTTATCAGTTGGCAAAGTGTTTTACGCCCATAGCACATTGCCTGCTCTTCCATATTAAGTATGCGTTTAATAAATTGTTGTGAGTGTATGTTTGTGTAATTAAGTGAAGCTTTTTTATCTGAAATATCAGACCATTCTTTGTTAAAAATTTTTATTAACAAAAATTGAGAATGTTTCTAGTAGAAAATGCAGCTGATAAAGTTTTCACAAATAATGGGTGTGTAGTTTTGTTCATTTAACGGTTGTGTGTAGTAAGCAAAACTAATTGGCATATAGTGCTCAAAACTGCCTCTGAACGAAAACGTATACAGTGTCATAAGTAAACTTACGATGTGCAGACTTAGCCAAAGTCATCTGTGGTTAGAAAATTGTGAAAAAGTTGGCGGGACATGTACCTTAAAATGTTTAATATACATATCTCTGGAGCCGTTCAAGTTAAATTGACTACGTCGCTCAAGACAAATATTTTCGATATAGTCTCCTGAAAATGGGTGTAATCAGATATAAATCGGGCCCTTCAAATCACGGTTATGCTGAAAACTTCTAAAGTTGCAATAACTAATTGAAAAAAAGAGCCATTAGCATTAAATTTCATAAATAAGTTGCAGAAAGGGTTTCATAGGAGAAGGTATTAATAATGGAATTTGGGCTTGACACATTCTATTTTGGGTAAAATCTCCTATCTTAGTACCTACTCGACAAGCTTCAACCAAATTCAGTATCTAACATACGAGGTGTGATCAAAAAGTATCGCGAATTTTGTGTTTTTTCAAAAATTATTTCTTTATTAATGAATATCTATTTCGTCCCCTTCAAAGTAGTCCCTATGAGATATTATACACTTGTGCCGACGGTTTTTCCAATCTTCGAAGCACTTCAAAAAATCATTTTTTTTTATCTTCTTCAGCTTCTCCTTCGATTCCGTCTTTATCTCGTCAAGAGAAGCGTAACGTCGTCCTTTCATGGGCCTCTTCAGTTTAGGGAACAAGAAAAAGTCACAGGGGGCCAGATCTGGGAAATACGGTGGCTGCGGCATCATTAATGTGTTGCAAAAGCCAATTTTTGTCACATCTTCTCGGCCTTCTGAGAACATTTTGTACCACCGATAAACGTTGCTTCGGTCCAAGGTAGCTTCTCCGTATGCCACAGTCAACATTCGGAATTCATCCGTGCACTTAATTTAGTTTTTTACACAAAATTTGATACAGGTTCTTTGATCCATTTTTTTGAATAGGTAAAAATCGAAGACGATCCAAAACACGTGCAAGCAAAGCAGCTGTCAACAATTAAATGAACATTCAAAATGGCTGAGCTTGTCGGCATAAGTGAGAGACATGAGTACCAACATAACGCCACAAAAAATTCGAAATTCGAAATTCGAATATACGTAACCCGCAAAAATTCAAAATTTGCGATACTTTCTGAACACCTCGTATTCCTGGCATTTTTATATAACGGTGTGACAATAGGTGAAATTTGAACACAGCCGCTCCTCCTTCCCGTATAATAAAATTTTAAATTCCGTACGATTCTTCCGCTTTACAGTACACAAATCAAGCACCAATGAATATATTGAGATAAAACTTTGCATAAATAATGATTTTGTAACCTGCTATTTCAAATGTGAAGTGGGTCATAATCACATCATAGTTATTCAAGCCGAATATATGGACCTCAGTGCCAGTGTCACAAATATATGTATAAAGATTTTCGTTGAAATCGAAAATTAACACTATCCCTAGTCCCTATATACCCAGTACAAATATTTTTAACTTCCGGTTGCCTTTATAACATATTGCTCAATATGTAAGATAAACTATCAAAATTAAGCGAACATATAATATAATAAGTAAGGGAGGGCTAAGTTCTGTTAAAACTGAATATTTTATCCTCTTGTAACTTGCCAGGATTAAAGTCTAAGGGGAGTTGTCACCAATTTTATTCATTCTAAGCACAAATATGTACCGTTATAAGGAAAACATGTTCTCTCAATTTTATTCAGATAACTCACATATTGGCCGATATAGGCGGTTAAAGTCACCTTGAAGTTTGAAAATCGTTATACAAGTTGGTTTCCTAAGTAAACAGGATTTTGAAAAAAAAAGGGAACAAATGGTTTTTTCGCCAAAAGCAATTTATTTTATTGAAAATAATCTCCATCTGCTTCAATACAGCTTTTTGCAGGGTTCAAAAGCATTCGAACGAGTGTTTTAGCTCGTTGGTCGATATGGGCAAATGCATTTTTTCGAAAATGAGGAAGTCGTTCGGTGCCATATCAGGTGAATACGGGAAGTGGTTAATGGTTAAAATGTGATTTTTGGCCAAATAATCGTCCCTCGAATGTTGGACTCTGAGCAATTTTTGGGCGTCAGTCAATTTGTGCGGAACAAATCGTGTATACACTTTCCTAAGCCCTAATGTTCGGTCAAAATGCGATAAACCGATGTTTTGGAGATGTTCAATTCTATTTCCATGAATTTCAATGATGATTTCGGCTGATTTTTGATGAATTCACGCACAGTTTCAATGGAATTTCCGGAATTTTGATTGGCCCATATGTTTATCGTCACTTATGTTTTCACGACCACTTTCAAAATGTTGAAACCAGTCGTACACTCTGCTCGGGATAGCCAATCATAGCCATAAACTTGTTTCATCAATTGAAACGTTTCAGTAAAAGTTCTACTAATTTTAAAACAAAATTTAATGTTGTCTCTTTACTCAAAGCTCATTTTCGAGCCAACATTACAAATCACAAACATCCTGATACTTACAGCGGATTCTAACGAACCAGTCGACATATAATGGCGCCGCCAAGGGGCGCTAGATTCAAAAACTATTTCGATATTCAACTTTTACCTAATTTTGGGATTAGACAAGAACTGGTGATGTTATCACATTGCAGATAGATCCACACTTCTGAGAGAACTTTATACTTTATATCCTGAAGAGACTAGACTAAGTTTGCCATGACGTAGATAACGCCCAAAAGGAAAAATTGGATACTCTATGACGTGTAGAGATATAACATTAAGATCAGCGTGATGACTGAGTCGATTTAGCCACATCCGTCTGTGGGTCCGTCTGTATATAAGCGAACTAGACGCTCAGTTTGTAAGTTATTGACATAAAAAAACAGCCGATATCGGGAAACTAAAGCATACAGCTGCAATGCAAGCTGAACGATCGGAATCAAGTGCTTGTATGGAAAACTTTTCCATTTGATGAGATATCTTCACGAAATTTGACAGAGATTATTATCTAAGGGGTTACATGGCTTGACGGGTTTCGAAAAATCGTTTGTGATTGTCTTATTAAATTCTACAACATCTTTAGAATTCCTAAGTTTTCAAGATCATTTGAGTAATAGTTACGGAGATACAGAACTTGTGCGCTTGAGGTTAGCTAGGTTAAGTACGCGTTTAAACGCGTTTTTCTAGAAATTGTGCTTTTGAAGTCGGTTGGCAAGATTTCTCGACTAGAAGAAGAACTACTCAACCGATCTTCATGAAATTTTATAGATCTTTGAGATAAAATTTTTAAAGACTTGGCGGAAGGATGTCTTGTTTTCGATTACAATATTTGAAAAAATAATGTCGCGAAATTTTCACTTAAATTGAAATTTGTATGCAATAACGTCTGTCAAAATTTTCAGTTGTTTTTTCTTCATCTAAGTTCTAAGTTACAGTTTTAACGAAAACACGTATTTCTCACTTTGGATAACCCTGTAAGGAGTTATCCTGCAAACACGGATACATCTTCTTCCGAGTGTTTGTTTATATTGTACGTTTGTAATGAAAAAAATTCTAATAAAATATTTAATTTTGTATCTGAGCATTTTTTTTTTTGAAATTTAGCCGTTTTTTACGCCAGGAAACCCATGTAAACTCTTGACGTAATCTCAGAAGAAATTGTTCAGATCGAATCAGTAGTGCGTATAACTGCCCTACAAACTGAAAGATCGGAATCAAGTTCTTGTAAGAATTCTTTATATTTGTGAGTATTATATTATCTTCGGTTGAAGGTTTTTCTTGCTCTTTAATTCCTAAAGATTTGGTTTTACTACTGTGATCATTTCGTCACATTTTCAAGTAATATCGCCTAATTTACCTTCGTGTAACTTCTGGCTATTCAGCAAAAACGCACACCGTTTTGACTCAATTGAGGATATAAAAGCCGAATCGAAGAACGCTCTGATGGCCATCACGACGGAGGATTTTTTCAGTGCTATGATGACTGGAAAATTCGTAAGTGCATTGCAGCGGGAGGAGACTACTTTGAAGGAGATGAAATGGATAAAATTCAACTTTAAATTTGATCACAGTTGTAAATTAAGTCAGCTTTGTATTCCGAAATGATTTATAAATTTCTATACAGTTTTCTTTAACCTCTAAGCTTCGTGTAAAATATAACCTGAGTCAACCATGTCTTGGAATGATTTTGACCCCTTTGAACCTCTTTTGACTTCGAAATGGATGTCTTAACGCTAAAGTTTTGACATTACGACACATATACGTGTAATGACTCTCAGGTTTTTCTAAACTTGCTGCCAAAATCTTTATTTCAGATATGATATCGGCAACTGTTGTTAGTGGCTTTCAAGGACTCGGCTTATTAAAATCCCCTCAAAACTTCGTCTTCGCCTAACGTTCATAGCCGACTGCATATAGTAGGGCTTATTTCCGTCGCGCATTTATGATTGTAAGACACTTTGGGTAAAAAAATAAAAAAAATGAAAAGTAAAATATTTGCTTTCCTCCCACATAAACAGGGCAAATCAACAATTTTGCTTCATTTTTGGAACTCAAGCTTAAGCGCTCTAATGCTATAATAAACTATACACACGGATAGACTTGTTACTACAAACTATGAGCATAGCAATACGAAAATATATTTATAGGAAAAATAAAACGAAATATTTTCTATGAAAAAGTTTGTCGTCCTGTTTACCAACTATCAACGCTTTTCGTTTTTGTGTAGCCCAAATATGTTGTTAAAAGTTACACATTTTAAAAGTTTCACTATTTTCAACTTTTGTTAGTTATTTGAGTATTTTTTTTTACTTTTTTCGGAGTGTGTGTGAGTGAGTGGGTACGTGATACAGTGTTTCCACAACTGAATGTATTAGGTTTATTTTAATTTTTTTGTTAATCTCAGTGTTTGCTTATTTCAAATCCATTTAACCCATAGAGACCCACGCAGCCAACCAGCGAAGTGGAGAAAAGTTCACTGGAGAAACACAGTGGAGAGGAAGCAAAACAATGCAGGAAGCGCAGACGGATGAGAAGCAGCTGAGCGTTAGTGGGTGGGTGGCCCGTTATGTTGGTGGCTGGTTGGCAACGCAGACGACAAAGTGTTCGTATTATTGCTATTGTATTTGTTGCTGTTTACCTTCGAGCTTGATGCCGCCATAGCGCGTCACTGAACTGTCCTTCGACAGAACCTTGTATCTGATGCGAAAGTCGAAATTGTAGCCGCTTTGGTCCCGCGCCAGCCTGTGACAAACGGATGTAGCGACAGTGACAGCAACAGCGTCAGTTGGGTAGTATGCCAATGGGCCGTGTAGCGTACGGGGATTTGCAGTGGCGTCGGTTCGTATGGTGGAGGCAACAATAACGTTGGCATTGTCCGTGGCGCAGATATGGAAATAAAAGAATGAAAATGGCAAAGAATTGAATGGAATTCGAAGAAAAAACAGCTTAGTTACAATAGTAAGAAAATGAATACAGGCAGATGAAAATGAAATGCAATCGAGTAACTGGTACTTCCATGCTTGTTCGGATTGTTAGCGAAAAGTTTTTAGTACGAATTAGTGTTGCGTTTGTAATTTCAATTTGTCTCATTGCAAATGATTTCAAGTATATTAAATGAAAAGAGAGAGAACGAGAAAGAGAGCGCGGTAGATGTCGCTAAAGGCTCCCGAAAAGGGATTTTAACATTAGTCGTAAAAAAGAAAAGAAAAATATCTACTTACTTATTTAATTTGATTGTGAAAATCAATGATCTGGTTTCGCTGTAGAATAACACTGGGCCCCAGGATGTGCCGCACCACATGCCGCCGATGGGAGTGCGCGCCGATTCGGCGATTTGCATGTAACCATCCGGACAACCGTCATGCAGATACGAGGTGAAGCGTCCAATTGTGAAGCTATCAAGTGTTACCTGCAAAACAAAGCATGTGAGTCAACAAAAATTGATGATGAAGGTGTGCGTAAAGTAGTTTGAGCCATTTAGGCTGAAGGGTGTACGGCTAAACCAAGCTGCCTGTATAGAACATGTAGGAAGTAGATGTGGTCCGCTTTTGCAGGCTTTTTACTGCAGCTGAGAAGAAATAAGTCTAAATAAAAATTTATTTTTAATTTATGTGACATGCAAGCATTTTCTCGACGCGTGATTCATATTCTCCATTTTTTGTAATGTACACGCAGTTAATTTTCTTCCTCTCATAAATTAACTTAAGGTATTTTTCCTCAGCTGTCATTTCGAGTCGAGCAAAACTTTTCTTATTCCAAGTCATGTGTTGGATATAGGTTAGGTTAGGTCTGATCGCTGATTTAAAGGTCGTCCTTTATGTTGGCATAAAAATAGAACTCCTATAATTCGAACTTAAAAGGGACTAAAGCGACTTGTGGCCATTAAGCATTTGCTCATCCCTTAAATTACTACGCAGTTCGGTAAGATCTCTGGAAGTGTGAGTTCCCAAGTACTTAAGACTTGATTTCGCAAACGCGGCACAATCAGGAAGGAAGGGCTGAGATAATACCACGTCTTCGTCTATGCAGCTTCTGGTAAGGTCCTCAAACCTTATAGCATAGACTCTGATATTTCAAATAGGGAGAGGATAGCCTTACTGAAAACGAAGAGCTCTCAAGGATCTTGCAAAAGTGCGTGAACCGATGTTAGCTTAGCGCTGGACAGGTTCTCGCGAAGCCCAGGCATCCAGTACACACAAACACGAGGAGTGGCGAGCACCGATCCGTTTCTATTCTACTGATAGCTGGGGTAGGGTGCCTCTCCTTTGTTGTCTTATCAGCTTCACAGTTACCAACGATTCCCCTAAAGCCTCGCATTCACACAATTATTATTACAAAGTGACTCGCTGTCCTTGATAACGAGGTTGGGCGTTTCCCAATCAGCCTTCAACGTACCGTTAGTGAGCTCAAGGCTAGTATAGTCGTTCTGATATGAGGGTGGATATTCAGAAAGTCCGAAATTGAAGTTGTTAGAGAGTTCCTGAGAATATACGCCTCCACAATCTTACCTACAAGTTTTGACCCATTCGTAAAAAAGCTCACTAGTCCTCTCCTCTAATGGCTTCTAGCCATACGCAACTTCCTCGCAGGAATGTGGGCAGAGGGGAGTCGCCAAGCTGGGCGACATGATTTCAAGGGTCTAATATAAGGATATCCAAATTATTAGCCATGGGTTCACTTAGAAACCCAGATTCCCTGAGCCTGATAGCAACTTTCGCGGCCATTCACTTTCACACCATTCATGGTTGTAGTGAACTTTAGTGTACTATATCGAGCTTCCTTGCAAGTGTGGTGTTTTCTAGGACCCTCCTTCATTTAATGGGCTTGACTATAGTATTGTAGAGACATCGGACTACTTTCGGTGAGAGGCCCCTAGTTTGCCAATGGTTTCTCTGCATTGCAGAAGACTGATAATAAGGTGTTTGAGGTTGTTGAAAAATGGATGAAAAGTTTCTTATTTATTGAAAATGCTGCAGACTTAGCATGAATAAAGGGTAGAATCGGATTAGTTGCCGACTGGGGAAATTACCCGCAGCCAGTGGCAATAATACACTGGGACGCAGCCACTTATGCCTGTGTGCGAGAACATATTGCAGTTTGTTGAAAAAGGCAAACAACTCAACGTCAGGTACGAAGGTAGTACTATGGAGTACCTAATAGTTGAGGGGCTTTCGCCGCGCCGAAACAAATAAATTCCCATTTTAGGTGTGAATAATGGCGTGTATGTTGAGTGAGTGCGAAGTGGACGTATTGCAGCATATCTGCGGCTACGCGTGCAACACTTGCACAAACAATCGGACATTGAGTGAAATATTCACCCGTTGAAGTGCAGCATTCTGGAAAATATTACATTTCCACACATATTCACACACACACATGCATGCATGTGTATGCGTGTGCCACTTGGCGTTTGCTGGGAGAGCAGCTCGTTTGTTAGCTCGGCTGGCGTTTGATGTTAACACCCATCTGTCAGTATGTTGCACGTTCGCCATTTGCAACGGAGTGGCATACTTGGTTGATGGCTGGTATCAGTGGCGCTTTAAGTGGGTTCTGCAAGTTGTGGTTTTTCACATAAGCACCTCTTTTGTTAGATGAAATTAAGTTGCTAGGATATTAAAACTTCTAATTAGAAAGACAAATTTGTTGCAAATATTACCGCCTTCCAAAGTAATGCTAGTTTAGTCGAAGAAACTTCGCAAATTTCTTTAGTCCATCGAAGTGATACAAAATTATAAGCTGGGCCCTGTTTTTTTGGTTATACAGACTACTTTTATGCCAAGACATTTCCTGCCACATTTAAGAAAAAATAATGCCCAATTATGTCGCCATACCACAATGCCCACCAAACGCCAAACTTGGGGAAGCAAAAGTAAGCCTCCTCAACTTCGCTTATGAGGTTCTATCGAACGTTTTGTGTGAAAGATTAAAGCCCACTAATTGGACCTTGTTAACTTTCGACCTGGGAAATCAACAGCTGATCAGATATTACCATGCGCCAAATCTTGGAAAAGAGCCTTGAAAAAAGAATCGACACACCAACAGGTGCTACTTCGGACTGAGTAGTAAAGTAAAGTCCTCTCTCAACGAACAAAAACCAAACTCTACAATCCACTCATCATCCCATCATCCCCGACAATATCTGATAACTCAGTGTTACAAGTTTTCGAGAGAAAGGTTCTGTGGAAGATTTATGGTCCTTTGCGCATTGGGAATGGCGAATACCGCAGTCGATGGGACGATGCGCTGTACGAGGTATACGGAGACATTGACATAGTTAAGCGAATTAAGAGACAGCGGCTACATTGGAGATTATGTCGTCCGAATGGATGAAAACAGTCCATCTTTGAAAGCAATTTACGTAGTATCCGTTGGGGGAAGCGAAGGAAGAGAAAGACCTCCACTCCGCTGAGAAGACTAGGTGGGGAAGGACCTGACTATACATTGAATCTTCAATTGCAGAAAAACAGCGTGAAGTAAGAACGATTTACGCGTTGTTGTAAACTCAGCTATAACCGGGTACAAATAAAGAAGAAAAAGCCCTCTCGGAGACAGTAGCGAACAAATGCTGCTGGAAAATATCTCCGGAAAGCACTTGCTTTCATAAAACATAAAAGTCAAGAATCATGTATTATACGAGTATGACAATAGGCTTTCATTAAAAAAAAAAAAAAAAAAAAAAGTGGGAAATGTTTTTTCTGAAATTTTTAATGCTGCTTGTTTTGTTTGTAGACACACAACACTAGTAATCTAATCATTCGCGAACTTATCATAGGAATCATAAAGTTTTGGTTCGCTTAAATGGATAAAACTGCAGAATTAGTGCTGTCTTTGGAAGACCTGCTTCAGATCGCCTTGGGAACTGAAACAATAACCGGGGTTAACACAATTGTGCTGCATAGTTTGCTCGACTTACTACTGCAGAAATTAGGATGTGAAAACGAAAAGATCTCGATAAGTGGTCATGACGCAATGGTTATTGAAAAGCTCCTGCAGGAGTCCTCCATTTCACCGCTTGCGTTTGAAAGTAACCAAATGAAGGCGATAAAACAATTTGATTGCTTGAGTCAACTAGAAATTACGGTGAAGGATTTGGAAGCACAAATAGACAAACACTTGGAAGAAGTACAGCGTGATCAGTTGGTAAGAGGCTCTAATAATTCAATTTCAAATTCGACGATTTTCGGCAGGGAACACTTTTGTTCCACCTGTGATCCAGATATGAAAGATATATGCAACTTTATTGCTGACACTAAATTCAAACATATAATTTTGGAACACACTATTTTGCCTGTATATAAGCACTTACAAGCCATGTCTAAAAAATTGGAAGACTTCGAAATTGAGTTCATGAAATGGTTGGAGTTCATGGAACAACATTTGAAAACTATTAGTCAAAAAGACTCGGTTATGATGCGTATTCTGGAAATGGATGTAGAGCTGACAATGTATCGCAATGAGTTTATGAATGCTATGGATGATTTGCAGGATATATTAGATACTAAGGTAGACCGTTGTGACGTGGTCGCATTACAAAATGTTTTTGAACAAAGAGTCGAGGTTATCGAAAAAACTATGCGCGAATATATCGCTACGGCTTTGAAAGCTAACACTACGGTATTTGCATTAGAGTCACACATATCAGACGGAAAGGTCTATGAAACTAGTCAAAATAAAACTGACATTGATCCGATATGTGATTGCCAAGTATATGTGGAACCCAATTCGGGACTGCAAAAAGCTCCTGAGCAGCAGACCGACTCCGACTCCAAGAAACCCAAACTTAACTTTACAATCAAAAGAAGTTATTCGAGCCTTAGCCCTTAATAAGTGAGATTGAGTGAGATATAAATGGTTTTAAAATTTTCTCGTTTACGGCTATAAAACTAACTTTAGTAATAAAAAACTCGCATATTGAAACAAGTTTTGCAGTGAGAATTTTATCGAGATTGTTCAATAATTTATGGTAAAATTGAGAGGAGAACTCTGGTTTATCTCGGCCTATATGCCGCATGACGACGAGGTGTAGCTAGTGAGTAGAGCTCTGGCAGAGATCAAGCGAAGAAGAAGCTCGGTAATAATAAGCTCGGAAGTCAACTCTATATTTGTAATAGTGGAAACTTTCCCACTTTCGTGACTGATAGCTATGCGTAAACTTTTGATGTTACGCTAGTCTCTAGAGAATTCCCTTGAACTTAGAATAAAGATTTCTAGACTACTTTTCCTTTCCTGATCACAGATATATTTGTTTCAGCGTTGCGAACAGAATACATAACGTATACAAACTTCAGAAATGTCAATTCCGACCTGTATTGCTGGAAGCTTTTATGAGCTTTTCCAACCCCGTCCGACATAGACCTGTATCTGCGGGTTCGATTAATGAGTGCTCGGCGAAGTTTTCAGCGCTGTGTATAGGAGTGTTCTTGAAAGCTATTGACCTTTGAAAACTCAGGGAGGTAAAGAAAAACCTTTTTAGTGGATAATGAAGCTAACGGAAAACAGGTCTTCGAGCAGCGGACACTTCAACAAAGCCCATAGAATTGGCTTTAGTGACGATTGGGCACTGTACAAGTCAGGGCTGCAAGTACGAGTAAAAAAAAAAAAGAAAAAAGAAACTCGCGAAGAGCCCTCTACCGAAGTGAAGGGCTTTCATGAGTCCTCAAAGTTCACTCCACTGGGTTATTTATGAAATGATGAAGGCTGGACCATGAAAGGCGAGGAGACGTTGAACTATTTCGCTGAAAAAGTGCCGCTGGGGGTGCTTCGAAAGGGCACATTACTTGTATGTTGAATTCATTCAGACTCAAGGTGTCATGCAGTTGACTGATCTACGTAAACTGTTTGAGATTAGACTACGTTCCGAATCCCTCGAAACCGGTTGAGGTAGTGTTTATAGCGAAGGCCGGAAAGAGCTCTGACGTGGGTTCCAAAGTTTCCAGATTCTTTAGCTTATCCTCGTTTCTGTAGAAAACGTTGTAGCAAACATTGGAAAATGCCTAGTATAACTTTATCAAAGGCTGGACGGTCGACATTGCTTCGCACAATGTAATATCATGGCTGAAGGGAATCCTAACGAACAAGAAACTTGCTACTATGTATCTTTCTCGAGCACCTCATATGTAGGCTTCTCTTCATCAAAACGGTCAAGGCGGAGTGAGGTAGTGCAAAGAAATTCCGAAAGATTAATAAGGGCCCCCGCAGGTTGGAGTACTTTCACCACTTGGATCTGGGTAGTTAACCACCTACTTAAAGAACTTGGAGGACGCCTGCGTTGACGATCGTGGATCGTGCGAGCAGCGAAGTACGCCCTAAGATTCAGGGAAGCTGGGCATATGTAGGGGTTCGAAAAATAACACGCTGAAATTCTCTCCATCAATTGGATTCCTGAAAATTTGGATTGCTGTGTCACAAAGGCTATTATTCGCTGCTTTTTTCTTATCACATACCGTTGTATGGATGGGGAGAAGTCGCTATAGAATAGGCGCAGTGTACTTTTTAACAGATGAGTCGACAGGTTAGGTTAGGTTAGGATAGGTGTAAAAAAAAATGGCGCATCCTGGTGGTCTGAAAAAAAATTTGTTTTGAAAAATGGCGACTGCCTGAAAATAAAAATCATTTTTTACGCCTTTTTTTAAATTCCTGAATTTTTTTTTAAATATTAAAAACAAAAATTGTGACACGATGCTGGTAGGAACGATAAAGGATTATATAAAGGGGGTTCACACAAAATTTTAAGTAAATCGGTTGTATAGAACTTGAGATAATGCCGGTATCGTGTGGAAAAAGGTAGTTTCGAGAAAAACGCGCTTAAAAAAGTGAGTAAAATTTCAGCCAGTCTAAGTCATTTATTAGTACGTTGGATACTGCGTCACTAAAGTAACTGTACCCCCTTAACGGATGCAAGTTGTCAAGGTTGTTTATAAGAGGGTGAGGTTCAGCCTTTGCTAGACTGAGGTTGAAACATATCGGCACTGTAACCTTCACTGAACCAGAAAACTTGGTAGAAACTAATGTTAGCCATCTCAAAAACCTTTGTGATAGGCTCAAAAACCTTTGTGGCAAGCTCAAAGCGCTTTATCGATTTGCGAGGGTCTTATGAGCTATTATATAAGAGTTTGAGATAATACAATGGACCGGTCCTCTAAAAAGTCCAAGTGGAGATAACTGGTAGGATCGACCTCTTAATCTAATCTAGCCATATTGAAGGTTTTGGTAAAAGCACACACCTTTCTTTCCGAATTTTCTTTCACATGAGTTTAGTGAAGACCCAAAATGTGAACCAGTTTTTACTGAAAAAATGGATATCTCCCATCTACTGACCTCTGCATTCATCTGATTTAGCACCAAGTGGCGATATTTCATTTGAAAATCTAAAAACGAACATGAAAGGAGTATTTCATGAGAATACCCCGCTATTCAAGTAGCCATAACCAAGGTGCTAAAGAACATTCTTATTACTAATACTACAACAAATTTATGAATAAAAACAATAATATAATCTACATGTGGGTGTAAGCACGATTATATAATCTGACGTCAAATTTCTCTATCAAAACAAGTAAATCCATGAGAAATATAAAACAATTTTATTGCACTTGAATTTATTTACCAAATATTTTGCCATAAATTATTGGATTCCTTCCTTCCTGTGCCTCCACACACACACACACATACATACATCCGCATGAATAAATAAAATACATTTAATCGCTCGCAAAAATTCTTTCTTTGTTGTGGTCTCCCCAAAGCTTTTTGCGCCATAATTTTCATAAAATGATTTGCATAATTTTATCTCAAAGGTAATGCCTCAACTTTTGGCATGCAAAAATGTGTGCGAATAAAAGCGGGAGCTTGTATGCGTTTAAATTGTTTGCAGCACACTTTTCTGCCAAAAATTTGTGAAACATGCAAATTTTCGTGGAACATCATAAAACACTCATACACCCCAGTTCAACCCTGCCCTCTCACTCATGATTCGCGCATTTCAGCGGTTGTTTGGCGCCGGAGCGATTTGCTTGGGAAAAAGCATGCACAAATACGAAGGCTAAAAATGACAACGAAAGCAGCAAGCTTCCGCTTTGTATTGGTTTGGAAATCTTAAATTTTTTAAAGCTGGCTGAAAATTGTAAAATACTTGTATTATAACGGAGAGCATAACAGCACAGCTACTTTTCTACGATGTGTTTTCTGTTGACGATTATGGGATTCTGTGTAAATATTATAAAGAGTTTTTTCTTATTGCCGTCCAGTATATTCTTTTGCTTAACAACTACCTAATAAATATTAGAATTTACCAATAAATTAGTTGTTTTATACAGACCTGAACCACGTCGCCATGTTGACCACCAGCGGCTGTGAAAGTCAATACACACACGTACGGTAGTCGGTCCTGCTTGGGTCGGTACAGCTCCAGAGAGTAGGTTAAGCCGATGTCTCCATAGTACGTACGATTGCAGCCTGCGAAAAGTAACGGATTTGTATGTGAGATGAAAGGTAAAGCATGTTGTTATTAAACATATGATTTTTAAGAAGAAATGAAACGCTTATAAATTAATGTTAAGGTCAAGAACTTAGCTTTATAGAAAAGATAAGGGTTTCCCATTATGTTTTAAGAATTATATTGAATGATTTTTGGTCGAGAGGTCCCATTTTTGACCACTTTTCTGCAGGATTTTAGGCTGTAAGTCAGAAATAAGGCGCGAAATATTATTTTTCAAGACGTCAAGCGACGCTACATAACTCTAAAAAAAAAATAGACCAGCGGGATTAAATCACTGTCATGATCTTGGAGGCTATAGATAGTAAATTTGCACTGCGACCTATGGTCTATTGTGCCTTCGTCTATAACATATATGGTCATCAAAGTCCAGCATCCTGAACAATTCCAGGAGACTGCTGGGTGCGACTGAGGTGATGCGATCTCTATCCATGGAGATGGAACCTAGGTCTTCTAACCTGCTTCTGCAAATTACTGGTCCAGTCCAGTCCAGAATCAGGTGTTTTGGATTTTCCTGTTCCATGTCGCAAAACCGGCATCGACAAATCCTCGGCACGAGATAACGCGCTCACCAATAGTTTACTTCAATTAATTGATACTTTTGTTGGTTGTACAGCATGTAGCGTCGTCTTGTTGGAAGCTCGTCCGTGTTAACATACTCCAGTTTATACACAAACAGCCATTAATCATGGCTCTATAGCATTCCTCATTGACTGTAACACTACTGCTGACTTCATTTTTGAAAAAATATGGACCAATGATAATCTCTGCTATAATCTCTGCTCATAGAGCACATCCAAACCAAACCGAGACTTTTTGAGCATATATGTAACCGCGTCTCAACAATAGCTTGTAAATTCCCTTCGCACCAAATTCGACAATTCTGTTTATTAATCAAATCCCGTTCAACCAAAATCGCTGAGCAAAATTTTTATTTTGTAAAAATTGGGATCGGTGACCATCTTGTTTTATACCCCTTGATGATCGTTCGGCTTTAATTCTCGAACCAGTTGGACTTGTAAACCCAATAATCAAGATCTTAAAGCAAAATCTTCCATAAAGTGGATGGAAACAGCTCTAAAAATAGCGCGACATTACTGTATGTCCTCTCTGTAGGTTCGCATTATTCACTAGAGTAAGTATGGTGCGAAACTGAACAATGGTTGTTCGAATTACCCATTGGATGCAAAAATCGGTAACTTGAAAGCCTGACTTAATTATGGCTTGGATTCTCTTCTATGATTATATATATTGAAACTACATGTCTTCACTTGAAGTATTCTGTTAAGAGGTAAAGTGGACTTAAGGTTGCTAAAATTCAAGGAAAAACTTGTAGTAGAGAGATGACATCTGCCTTTTATCTGAAAACTTCCATTCCAACAAAAGGAGCACTTTCCACTTGATGGCTGTGCTATACGAAAATTAGAATCAACACCACATACTTCCCGCATTCTTGTTATCGCTTGCTATTTGCATTGTGACTAAAGTTGTTGACATTCATTAGATGCTTCGCTGCTTTGTCATCTGCATCCACAAAGCTAGCAATAATCCCCGCTTCGCGCGCTACCGTTCTAGTCAGTTTGTCTCGGCGGCGTGGCAGTTACGAAATGGAGTGAAAGACTATGCATTGGAGATGACTTGGTCTGCAACCTGTAGTTGTGGCCGCATTTATTATAAGGGCTGCGACTTCACAGCAGCCACAGCCGCAACAGTCTGTGCCATTAATGCGGTTTTATGCGATTGTTCACTTCTGTTGCATTGTCTTATTTCAGTTGTTTTGGTGGTGCTGGTGGCTTCTGGTGTCTGTCATAATTTGCCGAATTACGAATGTTATTGTTGCTGCGCTTTTTGATTTTGCAGTACTTCTCTTTTATTAGCGTCTACATTAAGGCCATAAACGCCGCCGAGCTGGTCGTGGGTTGAAGTGCTTGCCACGAAGCAATGAGCGTCAAAACCAAGAAATTGTTTTGGAGTAGCTTTCTCTCAGCGGATCAAATGAAGCAACATGAAGGGGGACAAAGCATTGTTGCTTTTAACATCGCTGTGAATTTCGAAATTGAATTCTTTACAAAACTTTTGCACACTAAAAATGAAAGGCATAAGTTTTACAAGCTTGAAACTGGCGGATTGTTAGTTAATTGAAAAAATTTTGTATAACTGTATATAAAAATTAAAAATACGCCTTTATTGTAGTCGAAACCACTTGAACAATAATGACATTTATGTGTTTTCGTCTATATGGTGTCTATAAGGCGTCACTGGAATAGAGGTTATGTATGTGCTTCGACAAAGATCCCTCCAAAGCCATGAGCAAAACCGTTGGCACAGAATATGTTAGGAAGATAATGAATTTTTAGTGACGAGCTTTGATATTTTCAAAAAACTGAGTAAAAAATCCAAAGTGTGAAGATATGTAAATGAGAAATTAACTGTTTTACGCCTATGTCTTAAATGTCGCAAAAACGAATGCTTCATTCAGCAATGCATATTGTTACAAATAACCAATTAACCAAATTACCAAGGACGATTTTTCAATCCTCAGATTACAAAAATTAAGCGGATATAAAAGGCAATTTCTAATACCGGGGCTAATTTTGAAGCAAAGGACAAATTGTATTACGAATTTGGTGTATGAACCTCGATGGTAACCTCATAAAATAACACAAAAAGTACGCATTTTATAACGCACAAAACATTTTAAAGTGGAGATAACAGCGCAGCTTTAGAACAGATCACTAAGCTAACAAGTCCATAGAAAGTTCCCGGATATGACCGATAAATAGCGCTACTAGAGTTAAATCCATATGATTTTTAATTAGCTCTAACCTTCAAAAGGCGTGTGTATAAATTTCACAACTGTCAGATCATTAGTTTGTGAATTATATCGTTTTGAGTGAATCAACTTTTGTTATTGTGAAATAATGCATAAAAAGTAATTTCACGTTGGTAAAAATTCCTTTTTGAGAAGCACAAATACAGTTGAAACCAAAAATTTGCTTCATGATGTGTTTCCGGACACTATCCCAAGAAAATAAACCATCAAAGACATAGTACCTTGTGAAATGGGCACCGAATACGCTGAACGCAGTGGACGACCAAAAGAAAAGAAAGTTGAATGTCTTTTCCGTATACCTATCTATTATCTTCATCGATTACCTCGAACATACATTGTGTAGCCAATTGGACATCGCGTCCAAAATAAAAGCAAAGTGTTTTTAGTTCATGCAATAATGCGGGATTTAGCAGCCAAACTGTGTTGTGAATTCGTTTTAGATTACCCGAGTTGTTCAAAATTGCACACGGCGACAAATAGATTAATTATTCCATCAATGGTCTGTGAAGGAATAGGAGTAGACGAAAAATGATAGGTTTTTTAAAAGTGCTTTACATTTATACCTTGAATAGGGTAAATTAAGTTTTCCGCAATGTCTGTAACACCCAAAAAAAAAAAAAAAATTTTTTCGAGACTTTATAAAGTATATCGTCACCTGAAATGGAAAATAACGTAACCACATTTTCGGAAACTTACAGTGACCTTAATGAAACACGAAATAAAATAGCACATGAGTGAAACAGAATTTTAATATTGGTTAAAAGTGGTTTATATCCGACCACAGAACCGGAAAATGTTGAACATATGTAATTTGAAGTAGTGAAGCGTAAACAATAAAACACTCAATTTCGAATTTTTTGATGTTACGTTATTTTGGATTTCAGGTGACGATATGTAGGTATGTATTTTGGAATTTGGTAGTCCTAGTGTTGCAACCTGGCAACTAAGAACTTTATCGTAAAGTTTGAAATTTTTGATATAATATTTTAAATAAAGTATTTACTATGTTTTGACATACGTTCATTTTGGCGAAAATACATAATTAAATCCCGATTATTTTTAACAATATTCGACGTTTATTAGCTTAAAAACATTACATCGGTGAATTTAATTTAATTGTTGGCAATAAAACTCCATGATGACCTGATGAATCTAATCGAGATAGTAGATCACGTAGGTTGTCCATAAGCACTTGTTACTCCGAAAACTACTCATGCAGTGCGGCAACTGATATTGCAATAACGTCATTTATTCTATCCTGAGATTGATACAACTGCTAGTCATTAGTGGGACTAGCATACATTCAGTATTGACAAACGGTTTAAAAATTTACGATACTGGTACCTCGAAACATAGTTATGGATTTACGCGCATAAGCCCGAGAGTAAACAAATATCCCAGCACTTCTACACAAATGGTTGCTGGGATATTTTGGAAGAAATAGATCATATCGAAACTATAGCACTAGAAACACGCAAAAGAGTAAATTCTGAATGGTATACAATTATTTTTTTTTGCCGATTACCTTTGAAGAAATCAGGAAAACCAACCGCTGAAAAGAGAACGACAATGGTAATGACTTATTTTTATTCTCTAAGAAAAACTAAGCTAAGAAGTCAACGTTGTTTGGACACCTGCGAAAGGTCTGAAGAGGTCGTTGATGTGTCCAGAACGCATGTTTTGGGGATAACTCATTCAGAGCTGCAAAAATCGTTCAATTTTATGAACAAAAATTCACTTTCTGTAAAGAATGTGTTTCGCGCGCTTCTTTCAACTTATTGTCAACATTGATTCGGGCTGGTTAGCAGCAACTCGAACTGACATATGGAAAGACTTTCCGCATTTTATGTCGAGATCTTAAATTGAAAGCGTACAAAATGCAGCTTGTACATAAACTGAAGCCACTCGACATTCCCAAGCGACATCGCTTCACTCTATAGACTCCTGAAAAGCTACATGAAAATCTCACGTTTTCAAGTCAAATTAGACTCATCGTTGAGACCAATTTCGGGTTCAATGGGTATGTAGACAAGCAGAATTGCCGAATTTGAGACAAGGGCGACATGAAGAGATTCAAGAGCTGCCATTTCATCCTGAAAAAACAATGGTGGTTTGTGGGCTGGTAGAATCATCCGTCCATATTTCTTCAAATATGATGCCGATGAGAACGTAACCGCGTAACGTAAAACATGGCCGTTAGCGCGCCATGATAACCGAAAATTTGATGCTTGAAATTGAAGTTTGCAATCCCGCTTCGATTCTGTTCTTGTAGCAAGGCATCAAGCGTGTCATTCTACCAATCGAAATGCTCGAACACCTCATCGAAAATTAGACTCAATGAATGGACGATTTGAGATGTAGCCGCTGCCAACATTTAAAAAAATTAAGGGGTTAGGTGGGTTTGAAAATTTCCAAAAATTAATTTGTTTTTGTTTGCTTTATTAAATTATATAATACCTCTAGAATATTATCTTAAATTTTAAAGTTGATCAGTGTAATAATTTCGGAGATACAGCCTTGATAACTTGTGCGCTCCAGGCTAGCTGCGCTAAGGGCCCTGTCTTTAAACGCGGTTTTCTCGAAACTTTGTTTTGGAAGTCGGTGGACTTTTCTCGAAAAGTTGTGGACCGATTTAGTTCGTATTGTGTACACGTTTTTAAAATAAATATTATTTACTCTATTTATTGAACGAAGGATTTTTTCTTGTTTCATTACAACTTATTTTTTTTGACCAAAAAATGGCGAAAATTTGACCAAAAATGAAAATTTTCATTCAAAGTCTGAGAAAAGAAGCAAAATTTTAATATTTTTTTATTTCCTACGTCCAAAACCGAGATTTAGATATGTACTAACAGAATATGCTTAGTTTTTTAATTTACGAACCAATAATAAGTTATGCTGTCCACGGCGAGAGCACTTTCTTGTGAGACTCCCAGCGAAATGAGGTCTCAACAGCTGAATTTTAAACAATTTGTATCGAAATTTCAGGAGATATTGTTCGAATCTGTACCTTTGATATCACAAATTATATTTTTCAAATATATGATTTCTCATGTTAACAAAAACACTTTTTTTGTACCTCTGAAACCCACCTAACCTCTTAATGCTCTAAAAACAAATACCAAAAAATTTTCTTTCGAATTATAATAAATATATCCTATTAAATTTGCAGTTTCTGCTTTTAGCCTTTAAATGGAAAGGAACCTTGAAATGGATCACTTTTTATATAAAATCGTTTTAGTTATGTATGTTTGTTATGTTATGTTTGTTCTCCGTCTGCCTGTATATACGCGAACTTAGCTCTCAGTTTTTAGGATATTGGATGAAAAAATGTTTCGTCTTGCCAAAAATCTGCTCATTTGTTGGGACTGTTGATAATCGGATGGATATAGCTGTTCTAGAAACCAACTGATCCAACACAAGTTCTTGTAAGGAAACCTTTTTTATTTGACTAGCCATCTTCACGAAATTCGTCAGTATTTATTGCCTAAGCCAGCGCTATAATCTATATTTCCCATAGCATTCGGGTCTACGTAACCGGAGCGTACCCGGATTTTTATTATACTGTCAACTCCGCAGTTTTCTGGCGCTACAATAATGACAACGGGGATATTATTCGGACCGGGTAGCGGTAGCATATAGCTGTCACACAAACTGATTGATCAAACTGAAATTCTTTTATGGCACCTTCGTTATATGTGAATGGTATTATAGCTTCGGTGTAATCGAGTTAATGTTTTTTATACTCTCGCAACAATTTTGCTAAGGAGAGTATTATAGTTTTGTTCACATAACGGTTGTTTGTAAGTCCTAAAACTAAAAGAGCTAGATATAGGGTTATATATACCAAAGTGATCAGAGTGACGAGTAGAGTTGAAATCCGGATGTCTGTCTGTCCGTCCGTCCGTCTGTCCGTGTACGCTGTAACTTGAGTAAAAATTGAGATATCATGATGAAACTTGGTACGCGTATTTCTTGGCTTCATAAGAAGGTCAAGTTCGAAGATGGGCAAAATCGGCCCACTGCCCCGCCCACAAAATGGCCTAAAACCTATAAAGTGTCATAACTAAGCCATAAATAAAGATATTAAAGTGAAATTTGGCACAAAGGATCGCATTAGGGAGGGACGTAATTTTTTTTGGAAAAGTGGGGCGTGGCCCCGCCCCCTACTAAGTTTTTTGTACATATCTCGGAGACTACTATAGCTATGTCAACCAAATTCTATAGAGTCGTTTCCTTCAGGCAGTTYCATATACAGYTCRAAAATRGAAGAAATCGRATAATAACCACGSCCACCTCCCATACAAAGGTTATGTTGAAAATCACTAAAAGTGCGTTAACCGACTAACAAAAAACGTCAGAAACACTAAATTTTACGGAAGAAATGTCAGAARGAAGCTGCATCCAGGCTTTTTTTTTTAAATTGAAAACGGGCGTGGCGTCGTCCACTTATGGACCAAAAACCATATCTCAGGAACTACTGAAATTCGGTACATAATATTTTCTAACTCCCTGATGACATGTACGAAATATGGGTAAAATCGGTTCACAACCACGCCTTCTTCCAATATAACGCTATTTTGAATTTCATCAGATACCTTCTCTGTATAATGTATACTTTAGGAACCAATGATGATAGCGGAATAAAACTTTACACAAATACGGTATTTGATGCGAGAGTATAAAATGTTCGGTGACACCCGAACTTCGCCTTTCCTTACTTGTTTTTGCTTGTTTTTTTCCTATTCATGAGCAGCGCTATCTCTGAAATCTTTAGCACTTGTTTCCTTGACATTTGTCTAGCAGCAAATCGCATTCATGCACACAGCTATCAAATATCTCTTAGTTCGAGTGACATACACCTGCAGGAATGAAAATAAACCTTTGACATAAATATAAAATAAACAATTAAAGATTTAATCAGTTTCGTATTTGTAAACTTGTTGTTGCTGTTTAATTTGAAGCAAACAACGGTATACAGCTTAACTTGTGATTATTTGTGAACACTTGTGGATAAAAACAAACAACAACATATGCCACACACGCGTGTGTAAATGTGCGCTAACCAAACAGAAAATATTAAAAACAAATGCAGATAAATTAAAAAGATATCTGTGCAAACATACACACACACACACGCGTACATACAGATAGGCGGCTCACAAATCCGACAAACTGTGAACAGAAACAAGAGCAAAAGCAGCGAATTTATTTAAACATTTAACAGCTGTGCACGGGCTTTGCGGCGTTAGCGGCACGGGGAGGGAGGCGGATCGCTCAGCGCTAACCGCTCAACCAGCCAGCCAAGCAGGCAGTCAGGCGGAATTCAACAACTGGCAGCCAAGTGCGAAAATAAATGAGCAAACAAAGTGTACATGACAAACAAAATGCATGTAAATTTAAATTATTTTCACTTATACAACACTAACACAACAACAACAACAACAGAAACAACACTAACACACACTAACAAACATAAAAGCGGCAGCAAAATAAATAAATGGCAGCAGCAGCAACAACAACAATGGTTTGTTGAATAAGTATTTAGCAGCGAACGATGGACCAAAAGTATGCCGAGGCATTGTGGTAGGTGACTACGAGTAAAACGTTGCCACATGTCGCATTACAGTACGGATCTACGTGCAACATACTCGTAAGCACATATCTACATATGTACACACATTAATGCGTATACGAGTATGTGTGCAAGCACATACTTTGACAAATATAGGAAATTATGTCTATTGTGCGCCAGTTGGTGTTGGTGTTGCAGTGTGCCTGGGCAGGTGTGGCATTGTTGCCGAAGGGCGCATTTTATTCGCACCAAGCGAACGAAGTGTGGCGTTGGGTGGCAGGAGCGAAGTGCCAACCCAGCGTGTTTAGTAGTGATTGTTGCGGTGAAGTGTTGTTGTGCGGTGAGTTCAGGTGTCTGGTGCTTAGCGGTAATGCCGCTCCGCTTGCCCTGCCGCACACGCACCACACCATTTATTATGCTGCATGGCAGTTAAAAACAAACAATAATTAATTTTTATTAAAACTCAAGCTTCGTTTAGTTGTGGCAGGCATTACAGCTAGAAATTACGAACATTTTTGCTAAATTCCAAAGCGCATGCAGGCAGCTTGCCGGACGCATGTAAATACTTTGCAGGATTACACTATTAGTTTGTTTTAGTTAAAGTATATGTTTTGGTTTAGTTTGAGATTTTGCGGGCAGTTGGTCCGGGCGTATACGTAACGAAGAGGCAGAGAGTAAACAAAATCGAGAAACAATAATACCCTTCACAAACATAATATATTCCACACAAGAACTTGATTTCGATCGGTCAGTTTGTATGACAGTTATATGCTAAAGTGGTCCAATCTGAACTTTTTCTATAGCGCGCCAGTCGTTTCTTCTTTTTGATAGTGAAGCGAGGTCCTGCTCTGCCTTGTCTTTCCAACATAGTGGCGGTCTTCCTCTTCGTCTGCTTCCCCTTGCGGGTACTGCCTCGAATACTCTCAGAGCTGGAGTGTTTTCATCCATTCGGACGACATGACCTAGCCAGCTAATGTCGTGGTATGTCTCGTTGAGCTCATCGTTCCATCAACAGCGCTATGCGCCGTTGCCAATGCGCAAAGGACCATACATCTTCCGCAGAACCTTTCTTTCGAAAATTCGTAACACTGACTCATCAGATGTTGTCATGGTCCCTGCCTCTGCACCACATGGCAGGCCGGGTGTGATGAGTGACTTGTATAATTTGGTCTTTGTTCTTCGTGAGAGGACTTTACTTCTCAATTGCTTACTCAGTTCTGCGCTAAATTTCGAAGCTAGCGTTGTTGTTATTGTTATTGCTGATTCCAGTACTGACGAAATTATCTACGATTTCGAAGTTATGATTGTCAACAGTGACGTGGAACCCAAGTTGAGTATGCGATGACTGTTTGTTTGATGAGTGGAGATATTTCGTTTTGCTCTCGTTTAATACCAGACCCATTTGTTTCGCTTCTTTGTCTAACCTGGGGAAAGTAGAACGAACGGCGGTTGTTTTGACGAATTATAGCGATGTCATCGGCGTACGCCAGCAGTTGTACACTCTTGTACTCAGTTGTACACTCAGTATCACCTTTTGTGGAATGGACAGGGTACACTTAAATTACAAATGTGTGGCATGCTCCGACCATATTCTGATTGTACAATTAGTTTGCTTAATAATCCATGTCAAATTTCGTGAAGATATCTTGGCAAGATGAAATCTGTTGATGTTACTATAAGAAGCTCACAGACAAACGATTGATTGCAATGTGGTGTGGTACTGTATTGTATCCATAGTACCAATATTGTACCGATATAGACACAAATATTATCATATTTGGAATGGCTACCATTATATTTTATGAGAAATTTGTGTGGTCTCAGAAAAGGCAAAAGAAGGTAACTCGAGCACACTTAACGAGCGGCATTCATCATCAAATGTGGTATACTAAGAACCACTCCAATCACAGCATTTAATGTCATTTTACATGTAGTGCCGATAGATGTCATCAGAAACTGTGTGGCCGTAAAAGTTGCTAACAGACTCAGATAATCAGCAAATCAGAAATCCCCACACGCTTTGGCTTTATACCGAATCTTTTGGATCACAGAGTCGCCAAACCAAACACTGACTGCTATTTGTTTGCTCAGATGAAGGGTTTGTCCGGAAAGAAATAGGACTGAGTCAATTTAAAAGAATTGATTGAACCAATCATTACAATTTTCAAAAAACTTTCAAAATAGGTTTCTTCCGCGTCGATGCATCGATTCAGCGCTACCAGCGCGATTTCCAAGCATTAAAGGTGTCACGACAGACATTCTCCGGTATAGCCATGAGAGCCGAGATAGATGCTGCTTGGATCCCCTCTGCCGTCTTTCATAGGCTTTTTCAGGCAAGGAAACAAAAAAAGTCCGGTGGTCACATCTGGGCTGTAGGATGGTTGAGGAAGCGTTGAGATGCCGTCACTTCCATACATTTTAAAATTTTCTTCGTCACTCGCCGCAATTTCTGGTCGTTAGCACTTTTGGGGACCATCTTCGCGCACACCTTGCGCATGTTCAAGTGCTCCGTCACAATGTAATGTGCCACAGATTTTTATAAATTTAACACCTGGGAAATCAAACGAATACTTGTCGACGGTCTGAGTTCAAAGCTTTGCGCACACGAGTCTCATTTTTGCTATTTATCGAAGTCGCAGGTCTCCCAGCACGATCTTCATCAGCGATTTTTCCCGATCCTCCAAAAAGGACTGGTGCCTCCGAAACACACCACTTCTTGCTAAATTAAGGTCTGGGTAAGTCTGTCTGATCAGATCAGACGTCTCTTTCGCAGATTTACCGGATTTAACCACAGAATTCAATCGTGTACCTCTGCTCTAACGAACGCTGGATTTTCGGCTTGCACCACTCACAGAAACACGTCGCGCGAGAATGTTTGTTCTGGCTCTCCAGGTGCTCGGAAACAACTAACCATCCGCGCTTTCCTTATCTAGGAACGCCCTCTACCGAATCCAGTCGGTGCGCGCTTGTTCCGAAGTACAGTCGCGGTTCGAAAGAAAATGAGTTCTAATTCTTTCCGGACAAACCCTGTATCTTCAAGGTTGGGTAAAAGTCATTGGTGAAGAAGGGCAGTGTTTTTACTGAAGTATCGAAGCTTGGACGGTTGGTGGAGGGGAACTCTCTACCAACATTTTCAAGCTGCGGTTGCTGTCAATAAGGCAGCTGTAAATCTACTGCTTCGGAGGGCAGCCTCGTTCAGATAAATCTCTGCCTTGAATGGGGAATAATAAACCTCGATATCAATGGCACCGTGTCAATTTTGACTCTCTCTCTCTCTATATCCTTAGTATGACTAGCCTTTCCCTTTTTGTGGGTGTTTTACAGGATGGAAACTGGATGGTCCAAGTGCGATCTCTGGATATGCCATCAAAACTAACATAAACTTGTTACCAATCCAGAACGTCGAATCAAACATATTAATTTATCTCCCGTCAACATTTCTGAGCAAATTTTCAATACCTCTATATTTATGTTCATGGGAAATGTATTCTCTCCAATCGATAAGTATGGTATGTATGAGGTCTTAAACGCTTTAAAGTAGAAAAAGCCGATGAAATGTATAAATGTAATTATCTCACAATATTTACACAACTACGCGCCGTTACTTACGGCATTAATTATTTGTTGGTAAATGTTGAGCTTGTAAATAACCAATTTAATTGACAGCATACAAGTATCCACAACAAAAGTCAATTACATCCTCAAGTTGCGAGCTGTTCGATCCTTTTGTAATATACATATGTATATTATTATATATATATTGGCATATATTATACGAATATGTATGTATGAATGCGCGAGTATGCATGTATGTTCATGAGCTGAATCGAAAAGTTGCCAGTTGCTACAACATACTATTTATTTACTCTGACGGCTTAAAGTTCTCCMCTTCCTGTGAATGGATAGGCTAAARGATCCATCAGACAGRATGATGGGCYTCATMAACGYTRCCGTGTTCTCTTTAGTCTTTTACAGYATTAATTTAACGGGATAATGCTTCTCTGTTTCGTAGCCATTGAGCCGGCTGGYTGGTGACTTCCTTAATGTGACAACGCGCGCCGGCAACTCAACTTTGTAATGCGACAACAATCAACAAAGGATGGTCGTTGTGTGCTCTCACATGAAAGTCATGTGTTTAATTTATTTATTATTATGAGAATTTTAATTACACTTCGATCAATGGCTTGCACAACGTGTGCGTGTCTGATAATATGTCCGTTAGGCGAACGGAAAATAATTGCATGTAAATAACAAAGGCGGAATTCAGTGTGAGAAGCGCTGTTGTTGAAAGAATGTAATGACAAAATTTAATAAGCATATTAATTATTTCATCAGTGTTGTTCATTTATTTAAAAAAAAAAAAAAACTATCAGTGGCGTTGTTAAGTTGGTGTATTGGTAACCGTAATTTCGTTGTAACTTCAAAAATTCCACACAATGGAACATATTGTTTAACATACCGTTATCTTAGAGCAGAACTGGACAATGGACGAAAGCGTGCTCGCATTCACAAAAATTTTGCAAACTTTTGCAAACAGTTCAATCTGCCTGTAAACTACAATACGGTCTCAGAAGTAGCTTTATATGCATGCCCTTTAGATTTCTAGAAACTGACTTTAGTTTTACTTTATCACTTAAGTTATTTTGTGTTCAGTATTTTTATACTCGCGCAATAAGCTATTCAGACTATATTCTGCTTTTTTCAGCTAACGGCTTCAGCGGGTTTGTCCGTATAGACTTTAGACATTACATATCCTCACAAGAAAAAGTTCAACGGTGTTGGGATCAAAAATCTCTTGATTGATGCGATGTGTGGAAAGTGGCGCCATCGTGTGCAATTTCAGACATCAAACATCGGTTATCAAGGCTTCAGTTCTTTCACAAGCTGAAAAAATTATCTCCACTTGGATATATACGTATGTATATTTAAATGATCATGGTGATGAGACGAGCTCGAGTGAGTCTCTGTCCATCCGTCAACTTTGTAAACTACTTATAATGCAATATGTCAAAAAATATTATACAAGAGATAGTTGTCAAATTAATTGAATTTTTTTTTGAGGAAAAAAAAAATGGCGAACTTCCAAAAATGGCGCACTTCCAAAAAAATGACGATTTTACTTAAAAAACCGATTATTTTACATAATTGATCGTGTTAAATCTTTTTCGCGTACTTTTTCGAAAAGTTCAATCAAAAACAAAAATTTTAATAACAAGTAAGGAAGGGCTAAGTTCGGGTGTCACCGAACATTTTATACTCTCGCTTGATAAAGTGATAATCGAGATTTCAGGCGTGGTTGTGAACCGAGTTCACACATATTTGGTACATGTCATCAGTGGTACATGTCATCTGTCCGTCCGTCCGTGCAAGCTGTACCTTGAGTAAAAATTGAGATATCATAACTTGGTACAAGTATTTCTTGGCTTCATAAGAAGGTAGGTTCGAAGATGGGCAAAATCGGCCCACTGCCACGCCCACAAAATGGAAACCGAAAACCTATAAAGTGTCATAACATAAATAAAGATGTTAAAGTGAAATTTGGCACAAAGGATCGCATTAGGGAGGGACGTAATTTTTTTGGAAAAGTGGGCGTGGCCCCGCCCCCTACTAAGTTTTTTGTACATATCTCG
>NW_017534930.1:485608-504161 GCF_001853355.1 Bactrocera latifrons
ATCTGATGCCTTCTCTGTATAATATGTACATTAGGAACCAATGATGATAGCGGAATAAAACTTTACACAAATACGGTATTTGAGCTGAGGTATCCCTTGTGGAAAAATTGTCGTGATCGGACTATAACTTTTCAATACAATTAAAATAAATTAAAATAAATTAAAATACAATTCAATACTCAAAGTACACAAATTAATCTAATCTAATTAATTTTACAGCAAAATAAAAAAATATGTAAATGGCGGATAATGAAATATCAATTATCACTTTATCATGCGAGAGTATAAAATGTTCGGTGATACAAGAACTTAGCCCTTCCTTACTGGTTTTTTGTTTTTGTTTTGTTAAGTCGAGTACTAGGAGTTCCGCATTGACCAAGACTACGACAGGGATAGAAGATAATGAGAGAAACATGAAAATTGGTTTACTTCTCAACTGCAACGAAATTCTTTAAATAATTATTTTAACGCATATCTACTAGATTTAAAAGAACTTTGTGTTGTGAAAAAGATTTGCACAGAGCCATTATACTGCATATGTAACCACCGTTATAGGCATACATATAGTATATTGTAATTACGAAATAAGCCCGCTAACAAGCCAACGGCTTAACCCACACATCGCTCTCACTTTTCCATTCTACCCTTCCACTCTTTTGTAGTGTGGCATACACAAGCCGACCTTTATTCGCGACGCGTGCTAACGACATTAATTTAATCCACTTTATTTTTAATTGCTAGCTACTTTTTCGTCAAGTCTACCGCCGCTAACGAGCGTCATCAATTCCGCCCAATCAGCGGTAGAGCGCGCTTTTCGCTCTTCGATCCACCAAATGACCGAATTCGGGGGCTACCCACATTCAACACAATCAAATACACCTACATTTGCATATGGTGTGTTTGCAAGTCTGACAATTATCTGCTGACATGCGGTAAAAGTGCTCGGAGGTACTCACGTGTGCAGAAGCGTGGCTCGTCGCTGCCGTCGCCGCAGTCGTTAAAGTTGTTGCAATACTTGCTGAGCGGCACACAGCGCATGTTCGTACAAGTGAACTCGGACAATGTGCATTGCTGCTGAGCGCCACTGGCCCCCGGCTTGGCGGTGGCGGTGGCCATCACTGCCGCCACGACGGGCGCCAAGGGCGGCGATGTTGCATCTGTCCTGGCAGTGGTTATGTTGTAGGTGGAAGACGTGGCTATCGCCGCTGTTGTGGTCGCTGCCGAGACAAAGCAGAGGAAACACAACGCCAGTAGTGGCACAAAGGCTCGGGCAGTGGTGGGGTGGTTAGTGTTAATATTAAGGATTGCTGTTGTAGTTGTTGCGCTATTCGCTTTCATTGTTGGTCTTGTTGTTTTTGCTGTTTTTGTTGCTGTTGTTGATATAAATGGTAAGCGAAAGCCAGCGAACAAACTGTTGTACAAAGTCGGCAAGCAGCTGGACTGCGGCCTTTTCAAGTGACTGCCATCGGTTGTGGCTGCTTTTGTTGCAACTTGAGTCGCGGTGTCTGTGTACACCGCCAGCTTCAGTACCCGCATCACCGTCGTCATCAGCGCCGCCGCTTTTGTTTTCCGAACTGCGCTTGTAGTTGTTGTTGTTTTCGGTGTTGTTGGTATTATTTGCTTTGTGGCAGTTGCACGTTTTATAATGGCAGCGGCGTTCTTGCGCTCGCTGTCAGCGTGGGCAGCGTGGGGCCACGGAGCGTATGTGGAATCCTTGAAAGCATCCAATTTACATTGCTGCTCTGGTGGCAGTGCATGTTGCGTCTCACATGTGCGCTGATTGCAGTCTCGCACGTGCGTGTTGTGGCAGCTCTTCGTAGGCGGCGAGTTTTCTTTGTTATTGTTGTTATTGCTTTTGTTGCTATCACTGCTGTCCAAGGGGCAGTGTCTGTGACTTTCGGCAATGTTCAGCATCTGGCTGAGTGCTTGAGTGCTTGTTTTGGTGTTTTTGTTGTACATATCCGTTTGTTGTTGTTTCGGGGATTTTAAGCGCTTTTTGCTTTTGAATCTCTGCCGCCATTTTACCGACATTATTGCATCTGCAAGTGCAAAAAGAGAGTAAAAATTAAAACAATGCACTTTATATGGCTGCATATGCATGTGTATGGCATTCACCATCATATATTAATAACACATATCATGTAATCACAACATACACTATTACAGTCTACTCCATATAAATGGAAACGCTTTCAAAATTTATGGAAATTAAGATACAAAAATTCATTTACGTTATTTCTGGTTAATTTATCGTAAACATTTTTGAAATACAAATTTCAAATAAATAGAAACGAATGTCAGGTGATCAAACTCATTGAAATCGTAATATAGTACAATCGTTGTTCTTAGCTTTAGAAAAGTCAAACAGAAATGGAAGAGCCATTAAAATTTGCTCTCAAACATTACCTTAGCAGCCAGAGTCTGTCACCCAGAAGTCATAATGTAAATACTTATTTGGATCCAACAAATACAAAAGCCGAGATTGATATCCATTAGTTTAGCTACAATGACGATTTTTAGGTTATTAGATCTTATTATAGCCTATCAAATAGTCCCTCAACCTTAAGAAGTTGCATGAGTTTCTTAGAGTAAAAAATTGTTTTTTCATATAAAAAACGAAATCTTTTTCATAAAAAAAAAAAATTAAATTTCGCCATATTTTTTTCTAATAGTCGTAATCGAAAAGAAAAACATGCTACGTCCAAGTCTTTAGGTATTATATCAATATAGAACTGTGTAAATTTCGTTCAGATCGAGTAGTTCTCGTGAAATCTTGCCAACCGACTTCAAAAACACAGTTTCGAGAGAAACTCGTTTCGAGGCGGCGCACTTAGCCAGCCAGCGCATAAGTTCTTTTATAAGCTTGTATCTCCGAAACTATTACTCGGATCAATTTGCAAATTGCGAACAATATTCTAAAAGTTTTGTAAAATGTAATAAGACAATAAAAAAGGTAGATTTTTTGAAACCCGTAAGCCCATGTAAATCCTTAACTGGGTCCGTGACTTGAATGTATAGTACATATGTTGAACAACACAATATAGCCTCTGATAACAACACTCAACAAATCTGAAAGCAAAAATTGCGAAAGATGAGGGTCTTTAGGGCTTTTGGGCACCTTTTGTCCTGATCACGAATTTTAATTCAAAACGTTTAAATTTTTTGTCATTTTACTTAGTAAATGGTGGTGGTTTGACCCCTACAATATAAAAAATCTTAAGTGTAAGGAAATCATTTTCGTTTCAGCAACCCAATATTAGCAAAACAACAGGCACTAACGTCACTGTCGCAACATAACTGTAAATTGATGTAGTTCTGTGATTTTTATGATCTGACACCTAATAAAATTTATCCAGCACAAATTTTTCTAGCTTCTCATCAGACGCTGTGAAAATGGGTGAACTCAATTAAATTTGAAGCACCAAAGGCAAAGGATCTAAGGCGTTCATATAGTACCTATGTGACATACAAATTTCAATATTAATTATAATTTAGTAAAATAGTACGTATGATATCGGATATACTATAGTTTAGACTGAAGTATGATAATGAAGTAGTATGAAATTAGTTCTCGAATTAACCGGTATTCATATGGTAATTTTATTCAGTATAACGCGCATGTGGGTCAGTGTATGAGTTATATACATATACTTGAGTAATACCAAGGGTTAATGCAATCAGCCTAGACGTGCTTCTAAAAATAATTAGCTCGATATAAAGAAATCAGATTTCCCACTTGACTTTAAATCGTTTATATTTGTAAAAATGTATGATATTTTAATGAATCAATCTGATGGTTGAGATTCTTCTCATTTACCTATAAGAGTCTCAAATATTTTCCTGAAAATTTTTAAACACTTTATGCAACAATTGGGACCGTATATCTGCAGAAACGCTTCGAATATTATTTTCCAAGGTGTCAATCGTTTCGGTCTTATCTGCGTAGGCAAGCGACTTCACTTAACCTCAAAAAAATTAGACCAGTTGTACTAAATATCACGTTCTTGGAAGCCAAGCCACAGGCATATATTGCGATATAAAGGTTCAATAGAAGTGTTTTTCAATAAATTGATTGTTTTGTAGGCTTTTGACATATAGCATCACTTTATTGGAACCAAATGTTGTCCTCATTATCATTTTTCTATTCAGGCATAAAAAGTTATCAATTATGTCGTTTAAAAATAGAGCTTCTTTAATTAATTTTTGAAGATGTTTTGACCAATGATTCCCTCCGCCCATAGAGCATACCAGACAGTTACCTTTTCAGCATGTAACGGTGTCTAAGAAAATGATTTGTAGATTATAATCACTCTAAATGCGACAATTTTGTGCATTAAGGTAGTCATTCAATCACATGTGAATTTTATCGTTGACCAAAATTTTCTTGTGAATGTCGGAATTGGTGACCATAACGCTATGGACCCATTTACCACATTTCGACACGTCCATTAATTTAGTAAGAAATTTTCGCGCTTTGGAAAGCTTGTTTTGTAGTAAGTCTGCTCATTATGAAATCGCAACCCCAATCAGAGTATAATCAAATTTGGTTCCAAAAAAAGCGTTGTCTTATTGTAAACCATGCCCTTTTTCACATATACCACGAATATGCTTGATTTTTTCATATGTAATAAAAAGTGCTCTCATTGATAAAAATTTTTTGAAGACATTCCTGCCCCTTTCAAATCTCAGTATACATATACTTATGTAGGCATTTATGAGTTTGAAAATTAAGTTGAAATGCTGAAGTTTCTTTGAAATAAAGCTAATTGTTCTATAGAACTTTGATACGGAATAGACTTCCTGATATTAAAATACTTTACTCAAAGAAGTTTTACATAAATTCTCTTATCTTAACAAGCTTTCTTTTAAATTTAATTTAGAAGACATAGGAATTTTTAATACTAAAGAGATTGCCCATTTTACAATTTTTCATTGTACACACAGGTCTGAGAGTACTATGAAAGAAATTCACTAACAGTTTTGATTACCCGAAAGTGCACATCGTAATTGGTAGGAAAATTAAAAAAAAAAAAAAAAAAAAAAAAAAAAAAAAAAAAAAAAAAAAAAAAAAAAAAAAAAAAAAAAGCTGTGGTCTAATTACCTTACCAAAACTGTACGCAATCAGATGAGGACGTGAGTAGCGATAAAAAAAAAAAAACGAAAAGTCAGGAGTACAATAACTCAAGTGCAACGCCATTTTGAAAAGATTTTTGTTAACTGACAGCGCTGGTTAATTATGGTCAACAATGGCTTCCAATTATATCATCATGAATGTAATCATATAAAATGAAGGAAAAAGTGCCGACTTGACGGCATAATACTTAGCATACTTACTGTAAGTAATAAAAAAGGAGTTGAATATCACCATAAAAAGCAAATAGATATTTTTGTGGCTAGAAATTGGAATTTCAAAGCAACATTTGTGCACGTGTATTGCTTTCCAAGATAGGTGGACGCCTCGTATAAATTTAATTTGAACGAATTGTTAATACTCCTACAGAAGAACAATGAGATAAAAATGGGATAGATTATAAGACGAGCTATTTTCCGAAAGACTGCTTACAGTGTGGCTTAACATCTTATCCAGATTTCGGTCGGTAAAAAGTAATATTATAAAAAATTCGATGAATTTTCAGCCTTTTTATGAATGTCTATAATATTTAAACGGCTCTTTTCTAGGCAGTAAGCCATCAATTGGTTTGCCATTTCATAATGAAAAGATTTACCCCGGAACAAAATTTGCGTTCTATATTTCTTGAGCTGTATCCATTATTCAGTCGGCATAACCGATCAACAGGGTCGGTAGTTCGAGAAGGCATGGATCGGCTTCGCATCACATTTACTCTAGTGGATAATGCGTATCCTCAGAGACGCGCAATAGTGCGCATCGAAAACATTATTGGTGTTGAAGATTAGAGTTTCGAAGAAGACACGAATGAGTTTATTCTACCTCGTAGCTGTGAATATCCACTTTATGAAGATTTTGAGGAAGGAACTTGGTTTGCGGGCATATAAAATTTACTCGAGCCAGAATTGACGTCGAACGACAAGGGCGTCCCAAGTACGGCGAAAGGGGCCAAAATGCGATGGCTACCGATCCCAATTTTCACAAGAAATTTTTGTTCAGCGATGAAGCTCACTTTTAGTTGAAGATGTATGCTAATAAACAAAATTCTCATATTTCCTCTAAAATAAGAGCCTGCAATATTCTTACGTTCATAATTAATTAATGAATTTGCGTGTCTGAGTTAGAGGATGTTGATGTGGGCGAACTTTGATTCTAACAAGACGTCGATACATGCCATACAACTTACGAAACCATCAATTTACCTTGGTGAGAGCAATGTAATTCGTCGTGGCCTCCATGATCAGGTGACTTAATACCCCTGCTCTCTTTTTTGGGGATTATGTGAAGTCGCGCAGACACATAAGCCCGATAAGATTGACGGGCCAGCTACGGCGGTCACTTGCCGTCTTATTTATTCTATTTTCCACAATAAATTAAAGCGAATATAGCTCCGGTATAAACAAATTTAAACCAGGATTACTACAAATAACGTTGAAAAATTATTATCATAACTGAATTCAACACAACTGCTTGGCTTTTAAAACGACCTATAAAGTCAAGCGCTTTCGATTGGCTTTTTTTTAAGCTGTACATCACTATTTTACGCATTTCAATTACCAACACCATTAAAAAGGCAAGTAGGCGACTAAGAAAAAAAATTGCATTCCATGGAGAAAGTCATTTAACCGGGTAAAGTACCGGTTAAGTAAAAGAAGAAAAATAATAAAAGAAAAATATTTAAACAGTCATCGTCTTTTTATATCTCAAGTCTTTTGTCATTGTGTTAGTGCCATTACATGTTTTTCACTTCAACTCTTGCGCTTGTTTGTATGTATTTGTGTACGTATACCTCAGATTTACGTCAGAAGTTTTCGAATACAAACTTTAGCAATGTGCGAAGAATCGCATAAAGACTTTATTTTTTCAACAACAATTTTGATTTATCTCGTCACGAAATAATAAAAATGAGATTTTCTTTCAACTCGAGCACTTTTTGCGAAATTCGCCTCGCATCTGGAAGACGTGTGTGTGTGACGGCTTGAAGTTGACTTCTCAAGGCAACTATTCTTTTGCAATTTGTTATATTTCCAAGCATCTGGACCGAAGTGCACTGACGTTGCCTAACACGCGGAAAATACTGCAAAACTTTTTGAGCGAGCGGCGCCCCGTGCGCTTCATTGCAGGCTTGTCGTTTGACAGATTGATTGACTCTGCTGCTTGGCAACGAAGAGGTGGTATGTGGCACTAGTTGTTGTAGCTCTTGTTACAAGCATCTAATTTAAGTTGGCGTTACTAGTGGCGGCCAGCAAATTCAGATAAAGGGTGATATATCATACAAATTGGATTTGAAAAATTTGAGCTCTCAACTTTTTTCATTCCACTCGAGAAGTGAAATATTGCTTGTTGATGGGAAAAATACAGTTGAAGTCAAGGTTTGGATTGATAACGAGTTTCCGGAAACTGTCCAGGAAAAGCAACTATCAAAGATTGGTATGCTAAAATAAGACGTAATGAGCACCGAAGACGCTGAACGCAATGGACGCCCAAAGGAAGTTGTTACCGAAGAAAACATTAAACAAGTTTACAAAATATTGTTGGATGACTGGTAAGTGAAGTTTTTCGAGGGAGGAGGGAGAGAAGGTGGGGTCATGTGTAGAAGTTTACGCAAGTGAGGAAAGTTCTCTGGGAACTTGAGAGTGGCCAGAAACGATTCTTTTACACATGGCTCAAGCAGCTCACGACTTCCGGCCTTTGACCAAGTATGCTCTGGGTAGAATAAGAACATCCGTTTGAAGGGGAGCTAAAGTGAGAAGGTGAAATAACGAGCATGCATCAGCTTCTTTGTTAAATTGGAATTAGTGTTTTCCAATTCACAAGAAAGGAGACCCCACAAACTGCGCCAACTACTGTGGGATAAGCCTCCTCAACATCGCGTATGTATAGGGTTATATCGAGCGTATTGTGTGAAAAATTAAAGCCCACCGTCAAGCAACTGATTGGACTTTATCAGTGTGGCTTTAGACTTGGAAAATCAACAACCGAACAGATTTTCGCAACACCACCTAGGAAAAGGCCCATGAAAGGAGAATCGACACACACCACCTTTTTGTCAATTTCAATGCTACTTTTATCAGCACGAAAAGGAGCTACCTTTATGCCGCGATGACGCGACTGACGTTGAGCAACACCAAAGGCTCTGTCAGAATTGGGAATGACCTTCCCGGGCCGTTCGATACCGAACGAGGATACAGACGAGGCGTCTCCCTAACGTGCGACTTTTTCAGTTTATTGCTGGAGAAAATAACTCGAGCTGCAGAGCTTAATCAAGAAGGTTCAATCTTCAATTAGGGTATACAGCTGTTAGCGTACGCCGATGATATTGATATTATTGCTTTTTTCAGACTAGATAAGGAAGCGAAGAAAATGGGCTGTATGTATCATGTATGATGATAAGACCAAGGAAACTCAAGGTACGGCTTGAAAGTTTGGGGGAAATGTTTATCGAATTACCCTCCTTTTCGATTCGAACATACCTATTATACAAAAATTGTAAAACAATGCTGGTCTGCGGGTCTTGCGCTCTTTTATCGTTGTTTGGACCGTTATTCACATTGTGTACACGTCTAAAAACATTAAGAACGGAAGAATATTCGAGCTTTCTTTACAGTTTTTATTTGTTGATACTGCCACGCTTTGGTCTCCGGGGTGCAATGTGCGAAAATGAATGAATGTTGAAAATTGATTAAAGTGTATTTTGAACACGACTACAATGGAGGGGTTGGGCGGTGTCATAGCGGAAGAGCATCAATGCTGCTACAGAAGCAAAAATAAGAAGTAATGAAATCAAAATAATGGAGAATTTCAACAGTAACAGCAGCAGCAACCGTTTGAATTGGCGGTTGCCCGACATCGACCGCATTCGCCGACACAGATCCTCGCCAGCTCCCCGTTCCGTGGCTGCCACTGCCACCGTCGATGTGGTGTCAATGTGATAAAGCGTTCGTTTTTTTGCGCATAAATCCCACTTCGCGCAAAAACTATGAAAAGTAGTAGACAACAGAAACGACAACCACACACAAACGCCCTGACAAAAGCAACAAAAACTACGCACTGCAGCAAACATGTCGTCGCTGCTGTCAGCGCTATTGACGGCAATGATAACAACAATAAGTCGAAAACGCAACAACAACATCCATTGTGTGGGTGTTGTGCACAATCGGAAAAACGACAGACAAACTGACCGAACGCAAACAACCGCAATGGCAGCGTATTGGCGATGATTTATTGCGACCGGCTGACACGACAACGAGCACAGCGCTCAGCCGAACGAGAGCAACAGAAAGCGTACAACAATAGCAACAATAAATACAAATAAATGAATGAATAAAGAATAATGCAGCGCGAAATGCAGCAACAATTAAATCAATTTAAAAACAACACAGCCACACACACGCAAACCGACTCTCATACATGTGAAGAGCATGCTCATGCATGCATGCGCTTGTACGGGTAGGTATGTCTGTGCAAAACACGACGTTCGCGAAATCCAAACAAGTTCAAAATGTGTTAAATTATATCTGCTTTTATTGCTTTTGTTGCTATGAAATGTTGTTGAGTTTTTGTGCTTATTGCTTCATCGTTTTAAGTGTAGCATTTCCATTCTAATTTCAAGCCTCGCATTTATTTGCGGATGCATGTGTGAGTGTATGTGTGAAAATTATCTGAATGCCGCACTCGTGGCTGGGCGTGTGCAATTAAAATTCATAAATTTTACATTTCATTTGATATCAAACTTTTTCCTTTGCATATGTTTTGTTCGTTTCCCATTCTATGTGATCCGGTGTACGGTTTCGCTCCGCGTTTGGTTAGACTATGTTCACACGAGGACCCTTTTTGTCACGCAAACTGATTTTTGATAACCACAAATATTTTTGTACACCGCGTACCGGTTATGACTGATACGTTATTGAATTTCAAAGTGCACGTTGATTAATCCTAGGGCAGTGACAGCGACCCTGTCAAGCATAATGGCTAACACTATATAGGGGACTGGTGGCCCTAGCCAAACTAACGGAGCCCTACTAGATAAAGTCAGCCGGTCAACACTGATGTACGCGACTCCTATATAGGGGACTGGTGGCACTAGCCAAAGTAACAACGCCCTACTAGGTAAAGTCATCCGGATAACACAGCCCCAAAAAATAAATGCAAATAAGGCAAATGAAGTGTCAAGTTTATGTGTCATGGCTGTCGAGCAAAAAAAGAAGAGATAGACGAGCCTCGAAGAGTAGTAAATGCAATAGGAAGCGACTGAAACAGGAAGATGGATGCATAGGCTCTTTAAGAACGTACTAGGACCTGGATTGTGAGACAACAAGGAAGGCAGAATTTTATCTAACGCAATGCTTGACAGGCAATAGCTGTTTCAAGAAGTCCCTCTTCCACAAATTCGGTCACGATGACGCCACAAATTGTTCATTCTGCAGCAGTGCCGATGAAAAGGATGACGTCCGACAACATTATAAGTCACATGCTGTAATTCAAGCTGGTATGGGCGAAAATGAAAGAGTGGGCCACAATAGGAATCCAAGAAATCACAATACAAGCTAAAGCAGCCTGACTTAACGGTTTAGTATGTAGGCGTGCTGTTCCGCATATCCAGTAAATATAGATAATACTATCGGGACCTGATCCTGAAAGAGGATCCTTTCTACACCGGCAGCATCTTTGAAATTAAAAAAAAAAAAAAAAAAAAAAAAAAAAAAAAAAAAAAAAAAAAAAAAAAAAAAAAAAAAAAAAAAAAAAAAAAAAAAAAACGAGTGCCTGAAGGGCAACCACAAGTGAACTTTAGAATGTGCTCCTGTTTACGAAATGTGCGAAACAAAAGAAAATTTGCCTGTTCATGGGCGACTGAACCATCCTCGTCTGAACGCTGTCTTATGTTTCATTCGTCATAGCATTTGAACGCGTTGTTTGCACGCTTATTTTGGGCCCATCACACATTACTCGTGTTATTAAAAAGTCATCATCATTACGACAACGCTGCCGCGCTCGTTGAATGTCTAGACAGACATTTAAATGAAAATTGTCACAAATTTTGCTTGCATTTGAAAAGCGCTTGTCGCGATTTTATTCTCCCCTTCTATAACGGCATATTCACGTAAATAAATACATGGACAAACATGCGCTTACAATTATGTAATATAAGGGTGAGTGGATGTTTCAACAATTTGAATGAGTTTGTGAGGTGAGAAATGCTAAACAAAAATGAGAACTAATTAGACTAGTGTTGAGCAAGATAATCAAGACCTTTCAGTATCCAAACTCGGTAGGTCGCTGAGTTCGAAAAATCCTTTGTCATTTTCGAGATTTCATAAAATAACTGTTATTACTAAAGAAGAGAAAATGGACGTGTTATTACGTATAATATTTTATTGAAGTCAATTGACAACTTCCAGGCAATAGATTTTTTAGGAAAGTTTATGATTTATACATTCGTTTCAAGATGTGTCAATTATTCGGTCGACATAATCGCCTAGCAGAGTCGGAAATTCCAGCAGCCACATTTACTCTAGCAGATAATATGCGTCCTGAGAAATGCTGTGCAGTGTTTGGTACGACGCTGTGGTTGCTGTGGATAAGAGTATCGAACAAGACCCGAATGAGTCCGTCTGATATCACGGATATGTCTTTATATCGTCAACACGTAACAGTTTGGTATGCTCTATGGATTGATGGATAGATGGAAACATCGATCCATATTTCTTCACATATGGCAGATGCTATAAGGCCATGATTAATGACTTTTTCGTGCCTGAATTGAAAGATGTTGACGTAGACGACCTTTGGTGCCAACGGCAACCAGAAAAAAAACTAACTTCTTTAGTATATAATCTCAATAGCAACATTGGAGCGAAAAAGTTGGAATTTTTGACTTTCACCTCTTTGGTCTCACTGCGTTTACAACAATACAGATAAGAAGAGATGTGTAACTGACAATTACTTTCGGCATCTCACGAGAATACACATTGTGTATACCTATGTATATGATACATCTGTATTGGCTAAAATGGATTGAAAGATGGAATTTGTGTGCGCCCGCAGTAAGTGAAAGCCTCTTCAGTTTTTATTCAGACAATCTGCTATCATGTTGTACGTATGTATGTGTATTCGCGGATATGTTTCAGCTTTTCGTTAGTGAAGAATAAACAGCTAACTGAAAAGGCTGCCATACCATTATGTGACATCCAGGATGGCGGAAGTAAATGATATAGCAGAGTGTGGTAACTACGAAAAAAACTTGAAAATCTTGGTTTGAATCAGTAGTTGGGTAGCTTATGCTCTCCATTCAGCTGTCATCCGTTTACCGGAAGAGAACTTGATTTTGCTCTGCGTCAAGTTTGTTTAAAAACCGTCAGTAAACAACGTATAAATACAGTTAGTCGCTACATATGTACGTTGGGATTAATCCAGCATGTTTGGTATTGAATTTCTTTAAAACGATTTACGGTTAGTTTTTCATTGGACAAAAATGTTGTATTTTGTTAGAACTGCTATTATATGGCTCAAAATACTAAACCATGTCATATATTTCAAGCAGATCGATGTCCGAGCTCTTGTATATTTGAAGCTGAGCTGTAATATACTCTATGGAGGTTACGTTAAGTAAATTCCTAAAACACCTATATAGTTGTTCATAAGACCCTACAAAAATTGGCAAAGCGCTTTAAGGATAAAGGTTAAATTCAGTTTTGGTTGTGGTTCTTGGTTCGCCGAATGCAAGACTGCCGAGATGCTTCAACCTTAGTCTGACTGGATAATGGAGGAGGAAGTGTCAGGATGATTTCCCCGTCATCTTCCTGATAATTTGCGTCCGATAAGATTTTTAGCATTACTGCTAAATAGGTCTTCCAATGTCTATAGGACAATGTTCAGTAAAAACACTGATTTGATATAAAACTAGGCAATTTTAACATAATAAACTCCAATTACTTTAGATATTAAATTTTGAGTGGATATCAATAACAGAGATTTTAAAAGAACTGGACCGAAATCGTAAAACACCTTCTTCGATATTCATCGATTGATCGAAAGATTTTGCAGAGAAAAGCTTCATGTGTTCTCGCAGCTCGGTTCGTCATCGTATTTGTTTCTGCGCTGTATAATAGGATGGGAATAATGACAGACTTATAGAGCGTAATTTTTGTTCACCGAGAGAGGGATCTGCTTCTCAATAGTCTATCAATCAGAAAGTGGTATCTGTTTTATTCTACGCTTGATCTCCAGGCTTCGATTATTGGTGAATTTTATTCCAATTCCGAATTATGCAAAGTTCTTAACTTTTTCAAGTTTATAGCAGCAAACAGAGAAGAAATTTTCTAGAGGCGAGCAATCTTTGTGTGTGACCCCCAGTTCACCGCTTTTGCTAGGCTGGAAAATACTGCGCTGACAGCGCCGTTCTTGAAGCCTACGTTTTCAATATTATTTGCGACCCCAGTAGCACTTTATTTTTGATTTTATTAGGTGTTCTTTCGCTTGAGATTTGCATCACATATCACATTTTCCAGTATTGAGTAACGTGTGTTTTATTCCCGTCATCATCCTGTCTAAAACCTCGTCTGTTATCGATCAGAGAGGTCCTTCCTCATGCTTATAGAGTTGATGTTGCCGTATGAGTTTCGCAGGGATTCCAAACTTAAAAATGGCGTCGAATAGACAGCTCTTGTCAGTGCTGACGAAGGCGGGTTTCAAACCGACAAAAAGATGATGAATATAGCGGATTTGACAGGTCTAAAGTCCTACTGCATCTGATCAAATCAGCTTATTTGCAAAGGCCGTAAGTCCAGTCTAGAAGAATGAAATGTTAAGACGTTTGAACCCGCGAGGATTATCTCAGACTGATGGATTTCTCCTCTTGTGGATAGGCCAAAGTGCATTCATATTCCAATTATTGGATATGCTTTTATACGACCAAATCTTGCTTAGTAGCTGGAACATGTATCTGACCATCTCCGCACCGCTGGCTTTAAAGAGCTCACCCGTTTATTCGTCGGCGCTTGGCGCTTTGTTGTTCTTAAGTCGCTTTAGAACTGTTTTCGCTTGATCTCGTTCGTTGCAGCACTACCTTCGCCATTTGAAATTTCGACAAATGTTCCCTCTGAATTTCGAATGTACTCTTGGTGTCTGCTTTCTGGTTTCCAGGTCTTTACAGCAGTGATGTAACTGTGTTACTCATTACTTGCACCCTTAAATTGGCCTGAATTGCTAATAATTATGAGACTTAGTCGACTAATCCAATGACGGATATAAAAATTCATCAAGTGCTAGAAGAAAGTAACCGTGGGATGGAGAGTGCTCCATGTGCGACAAAATTTGCGGTGGTTGAAGCATTGCGCCACAAATGGCTTTGTATGCATTTTGCATGTTTCTAGCTGATAAGAATGATGGACATAGGAAATACTATAAGGAAGCAACTAAAAAACAGGAAAGGCGCAGCGAGTGTGTCACTTTACTTCAGCCGGCGGATGGAGAAGGAAAAAAGATGATTACAAGCAAATGATTCAACCACAAGTTGCTATGAAATAATGAGACAAAGTTTTTCAACACCAAAATAGAGAGAAACAAGAAACCAGAATCAGCAAAGCGACAACGTTAAAAAGCAAAGTGAAAATGGCGTCAATTTTCAGTAATGAAAGAGTGAATGTAATACCGCACATAACCTAACACAACCATGCCAGCTAGGACGAAGTGCACACAAATGCGGATTTCGCAAACGCGTGTAACAAAGGCTTCCTGCAAACACATACATACAAACTTTAAGGAAGAGAGAGGGGAAAGAAGGAATTATGCGTTGCTCTATTCACTGGCAGGCTGCCGGATTGTGAGGCGAAAAGCGGATTGTGGATTCGCTCGCAGTGCAAGTGATGGATTGTGGTGACAGTGCCAGCTGGAGCTAAGACTGCAAAAGAAGTAACGAAGCAGCGGTTGCGCAAACTGATTCAGCCGCGTCAAATTGCACAAGCAAACAAATATTAGATATATTTACATATGTACATGTAAGTGTGTGTGTCATATATGTATGTATATTTAACAGTGCTGCAATTATTTCTTTAAAAGTGGTATAAAAGTGAAATAGTAAGTTAGTCTTTAATATGAGATTCAGGAAAAAAAAAAAAATTTTAGTCTTTATACATCGCTTATTTCTTTTTCAAGAACTTTATCCGTTAAAATCGAATATTTTTGCATGTGTTCGACCAAATTTTCGAAGCACGTTTGCCATTCTGATTGACGTATCTCCAAAACATGCCGGTAGATCTTTTAATTTTTTTTTTAAACGGGAGTAAAAAGGACTACGGTGGATGACCCATTAAATTGATTGCCGATTGAATTCCCCATATCATCGATAAACCCTGTGATTGTTGAAGCCTTATAGTCAAAAATGTAATTAAGCTCATCTATTCACACTTGATGAGTTAATCAAAGTTGAAAATTTAAAAAAATAGTTTCGCGATCAAATTCCATTTTTTGGTCGAGGAGAACATTTTAAGTTACTGTAATAACAAATAGCGCTCGTATGTCAAGACGTTCTGAGTATGCATATCATTAAAAAAGAAAACCGAAAATCATTCTATAAGGAACATGGGGCTAAGGGAAGGATTGACCTGGTTCCATCCATACTGAACTATGTCCGAGTCTCAAAAATATATCGACTACTATAGGCAATGGGTTGAAAATCTTTGGAATCTGGGGATTTCGATTTTAACAACTTTAAGACTTGAGTTGGCATACCTTGGAGGCACTGGTTGTGCCAAGCTGCAAACAAAACCTGTGGCTTTCAGAAAAAGTAAAATAGCAGCTGGTAAGTTAGGGAGTGCCGTGTCAAGTTGGAAACAAAGTAGACTGCCTACCTAGCACCGTTACGATCAACCACAACACGTGCGGGATGGGATGGATACCGAGAATTGAAGAGGGAAGCGATACACATTTGTAGAACACAAAAAGAGAGATGCTGAAATGCGTGAGTACGAAGAGCTGGCTGACAGAAGGTTTCAACGCCAGAGATATTCTTGTAGAACACTCAAAAGTTGGAAGGAACACCTCTCAAACCTGCTGAATGGCAAAGGAAGCATAATACCATGAGAAGGTGAACCCGATTTCCCATTCGATGACGATGGAGCTGATGTCCCATTGCCCGACTATGAAGAAGTTGGAATAGCAATTACCCGTCTGAGGAACAACAGAACGGTGGGGCTCAATGTATTGACGGCCGATCGATTATAACATTTTTTATTGTACAATTTATGTGTCTGGCATTAACTTATTGCTATAACGCGTTTTTAGTAGTTTTTAATCGTTATATGGGGTTTATGCGGATTTATCCTATTCAAATTAGGATCTATTGGGGGCGGGAACAGGCACACTTTTTTTTTAAGATTTTCAATTTACGGAAGTCTTCCATGCTGATATTGCAATAATATCGCCATATTTTCGTATTACGTCAGTTGTCACCAAAACTTATGGAAAATTCACTACTTATACTGCGGGTGCACACAAGTTGTAAAGTGGTGAGTTTCTTGCAAAATTTCAAGAAAATTTTAAAAATTATAAATAACAAAAGAAATGTTAAAGGATTTAAGCAGGAGTCGGTAACTGGAGAACAATGAAGTTGTGACGGATTTCAGTGAGGTTTTTTTTTAATCTCCGCATACAAGCTGATATTTGGACATACATACATACGAGTACATATGCAACTAGATATTTGAGATTGGGGAAAATTGTAAGCTCGTCGTACTTCGCACTTTGCCACTTAAACATAAGCAAAGTTATTTAAAAGACTTCTCGCTAAGCTACTTAGGCAAACACACATGTGCATACCACCCAAAACTAATGTGTGGGTGTGTGCGTAGATATTTGTAGACATGTTTCGGGATTTGTGTGTAACTTGAAATGCGTTCAAGGATAAGTGAAGTCGCACACAAACATTTAGGCAGCTTTTTATGTGTGCACTGCATGCACACACGCTCACACACATACACACAGGCACAAATATTTGTAGTTTGAGTTGACGACTTTTCGACGTTGACATCTTTGAGTCTGCCTTGTTTATTTTCAGTTCTTCAACTGAGTACAGTGGAGTGAAGTGCAGTGGAGTGGAGTGCAATTGAGTTGTTTCACTTGCTGGGGCCTTCAAGGGGCGTCCTCCTTCGCCACAACATTCTTCCGCCGAGTTGCTTACAAAAATTATCTACTTACACACACATACATAGAAATAAACACTTGCGCACTTCCGCCTACTCCGTCTTGTTTCTTATAACTTCTGTCAGTTATTGCTGTTGCTTACTTTGCTAGCGAGCAAATTACTCGTATTAGCGCAATGTTGTGCCGCTCTCTGCTTGCGTTCGCGCCCCCACTCCTCCATCATTACACATAATAGCTTCTATTTCGGTTTATGTGCACGAAAACTTGGCTTCTACGGCGCGTTTCAGTTGCGCTTTGCTGTTGTTTTGTTTGCTTTTTAGGCGTCGGCTTTTGTTTGCGCGAACATGCAACTTTCACAAAAGTGTCGAAATGCGAGACGGAGTCGCCGAGTTTTGAAAGCATTGAGAAACATTCAAAGTTTTGCCAGTTGAAGGGAATGCTTCACGGTTGGGATTACCGAATTGCTCGGCGTGAATTTGGCGTTAATGATATGTGACGAAATTAAATTTGCATTTTCTCGGTGCTTAATGGAGCTAAGTGCATTTGCATGTTCCTATCCTTATGAGCCCCATGCACACGTGGCTTTGTTTTTGGCGAATTTTCAGTTGTGACTTTCGTAGTTAAATGCATTTCGAAATAACCTCAGAGGAGTTGATTTGATTTCTATTGTTGGTTATTGCTTATACTTGTTCTACCAAGTGTTTGAAGTGCTTAAGAATCATCAGACAAAAGCACAATACGAGGGCCGCTATATATATTTCTGGCCCAATAATGAAAATAGGAATATTTATCAACGAAAATGGTTTTATTGCTTTTCAAAACATTCTCCATCAAGATTTATACATTTTTGCATGCGCTCAAACCAATTTTCGAAGCACTTTTTCCACTCCGATTGAGACACCTCCAAAACATGGTTTTTGAATGCTTCAACAGCGTCTTCTGGCGACGAAAATCGATGACCCCGCATTATTTTCGTGATGTGTGGGAATAAAAAGAAGTCATTGGGTGCCAAGTCAGGGCTGTACGGCGGGTGACCCATCAATTCGACGTTTTGGCCGGTCAAGAAGGCGCTGGTTTGAGCCGATGTGTGAGAGCTCGCATTGTCATGGTGCACAATGATTCGTCTTCTCTTGTTCGTTTTTCGAATTTCTCCGAAGACTTTAGGCAAACAAATAGTGGTGTACCACTCAGAATTGACCGCCCTACGTTGCTCAAGCGAAACAGTCGCCACATGACCAGTTTTGCCGAAGAAACAGGCGACCATTTGCTTCGAAGTGCTTCTTCCAC
>NW_017534930.1:505246-529310 GCF_001853355.1 Bactrocera latifrons
CAAAGTTAATATAAAAGGATCACAGTTATAAGTATTCAAACATTAAGTAAAACTGTGGTGAATTTAAAATGATCAAAAATGTAAACTTAACATAATGTAGCTTCTAACATTGTCGAGCTTTTAATAATTAACATAACTAACGAATAACATTGTAAGGTATTAATAGTTATAGCATCCGTGCATCCGGTTACAGTCGTTACAATATGTAAATTGCCTTTTACAATTCGGGATTTGACAACCTTAGTGTTGCAATCTTGCAACTCACAACTTTGGCATACGAGCATTATTTTTGTTATTTACAGTAGTTTAGAATATTCGTCTCGGCCAAAAAATGGAACAAATTCGTGGATTTACTCAGTGATAGCGCATCGATGAACTTAATTAAATTGAATTAAATTGTTGGCTGCGAAGCTCCATCAAGGACTAGTCTTTATCGATGGTATGGCGAATTTAAACGAAGTCGTACATCACTCCAAAACATAGGTGTCGAAAAAAGTTAGTGACTTTTCCGGAAACTATGGTTTCTGCGCGCAAACTGAAACTAGAGGATAGTCATATACCCCATCCCGCACTATAGGCATTAGTGGGACGCCTATACATTCAATACTTACATGCACATTTGGTTGTATAAAGAATTGTTTATGTTGGATGCCACCCAATTTGTCAATCGCTTAAAAATCGTCGACTTGGAAAATTGGTAAAGAGAAAAGTTAAAAATTTCAATAGTGGTGCTTCGAAACAGGCCTATGACATCGTAGCATGTGATGAATCGTGGATTTACACGCATGAACTCGTGAGTAAACAGCGGTCGACTGTATGGGTGTTTGAAGATAAGTTGAATACAACAAAAGATGTTCGCGTACGAAGTACTTCCAAGCAAATGTTTGTATGTTTTGCATATGGACTGAAAAAACTACACTTTTGAGCACTCTAACATAGATTTGATCACAACGCATGATCAGGAGATGTCTCAATCAGAGTAACGAAACTGATTCGACAATTAGTTCAAACGCATGAAAAGTATATAATAGGTTGTCAAATGACTCCCTTCCGTCTTTCTGTCTTTTGAATTTCGCGGCTATGTATAAACCGTTACGAAGCTCGTATCTGGCCATACTATAATCTCTCAAAGGGTATTGACATAACCTATAAAACGACGTTATGCGTGATTAGTTCGGATATTGCGTTCAACAGTTATAGACGTGTAAACATAGAGTTCACTAACGCCGAAATTCGCGGTCGTTGTCGAAGCCCGGTGAATTGTCCCAAACAGTGGCAAAGCCGGAATTGATGGCGAGGAAGGTGTTGCTGTGTATTTGGTGGAATTGGAAGGGAATCATCCACTACTGCGAATGACTGGAGCGCTTGAAGCAGGCGATCGACCAGAAACGTCAGTATTGGCCAACAGGAAGGGCGTAGTGTTTCACCAAGACATCGCCTAATCATACACTTCGTTGATGACTCGTCAGAAGCTACGGGAGCTCGGATAGCATCGCATCCACCGTATAGCTCGGACATAGCGCTAAGTGATTACTACTTCTTTCTATCCATGACGAACGCTTTTGTTGGTGTAAAGTTGAACTTAAAAGTGGCTGTCCACTATGTGGCGCATACTTGAACTAAATCCGATCACTGCAACACTTTTAATAAAGCATTGGAAAAGAGCAAAAAGCAAAAGGGAGATATTGGACAAACTGAAAACGCAACCGCCAGTAAATATGTAGGTGAGTAACTTTAATGAAGCTCAGGAAGTGTCTAAATCTACTAATTGTATGTAAAACTGACAAAAATATATGAAATCGGTTTAAACTACGCTTAACACTTATTATATAATATAAGTTTATATACCTTTTTGTTGGCTCTATACCGTATTTATTGCACAACAAAAATATCCTACATATTAGATTTGGCAAAAATATATATACAACAAGTGACTTTATGCCGGATATATCGATCCGAGTGTGAACTATATTCAAAAACTTGTGTCGAAATATGTTTTACCAGTAATCTTGGGTAACCGCAAATGTTAATCCAACCAGAGAGACCTTTGACTTACCCAACTATTCTCATCCAATATTTGTTGCTATTTCAGTTAAAATATGAATTGGATCTTAAATTGAATCAGACGTAAAACACTCTTCTCAAACGATGCATACTTAGTCACTTTGTTATAGACGAGCGTCTTAAAAAATATAGGAAGTCTCAGCTACCTAGTTTTAAGTTTAGATAGTGAGAATATATGTGAACTAGTATTTATGTACAAAACCATCACAACCTCACCTCGGCAGTGCAAAATTCAAATTCAACAGTAGTGAATTAATTTCTATTTTCGGCCTTTAACTACTTTAATTATACGGTCATGAATAATTTAATGAGAAAATCACTGAAAATGCTCCTCCCCAATTGTCACTCTTTACATCAGCGTTAGCGTTTAGACATCGAAATAAGACATGTGCAGGAGCACTTTCGTAGGACATTTGTATGAACGGTCACAACTAGTTTTTTTCACAGAAGCTCAATGAGACTGAATGCTAACTGAATTCGAAAGTAATTTCCTCTCTGCCTACATGGCATTCGCAACCATGTAACTGTACACATATTTTAGCACGCAAAAAACAAGCTCAGGACATAGTGAAATGCTGTGGATGGATCCAAGTCTTAAGCGCTTTGAATGTCAGTACGTCTGAACGACATTCAGGCATGCGAATTAGACATGATGGACGTGTAATCATTTTCCAACAAGAGGTGCAACCACATGTCATTGCCGCGCCAATCCTCTTCAATCTTCAGTTGAGCATGGATCTGAGTGAAAATGCTATGTAAATATACATAAGCGTAGGCATTTTGTGACTGATGTGAACATTATTTGGGGGAAGTGAGTAGATTTGCTTATTCGTTTACACTTAAAACTTATGCCGAATGTTGGTATGGACTGCGGAATAGTGTACAAAAAAAGTGGCTAACCAGTTGGAAAAAGCAAACTGGGCAGAAAATATTTAGAGCAGAACTACGCTATCTCCAACTTCCATGGTAAATATCCATTGAATTTACTGCAAGTACTAAATGTTACAGCTTCTGAAAGCCGATAATTCTTTACTCAAGATCATTTACATAAGCAACTGCTAGCGAAGCTAACTCTTAGACTGAGCGAATCTTCCCTTCTAGTAGCCTGAAATAAGGAACATTTTGAGATACTTAGAAGGTTTTAATTTCTACCCATTACCATAGATTTTCGAAATATTTTCTTCACTTTCGGAGGAGTGACATAAGGATAAGTTCAAACCCAGGAATGGGTCCAAAAACACAGGGATGGCTCCACATCGTGGGAGGTGGCGTCTTTTCAGCAAAACTAAATACCAAAATTGCTTTCCGACCACCAGACAACTACCATAACGCAGAGATCACAGCAATTAAAAAAAAATATATTCTTTTGAACTCTCAAAAGCTTCTAAGGATGAAATAATGGATTGATTTCTTAGTCGATCTAACAGCTTATTTCACCATAAAACTGTAATAGGTTTCAGTACATGGTAATATTCCTGGTAACTGTGAAGCAGATGAACTAGTCACAGCAGGCATCACCCTACAATTACATTGCAGCAGGACGGGAATTATGAGTGACTTACAGAGTTAGGTTTTTGTTTTTTGTTCTCAATTGCTTACTCAGTCCGAAGTAGCACCTGTTGGCAAGAGTTATTCTGCGTTGGATTTCTAGGCTGACATTGTTGGTGGTGTTTACGCTGGTTCCAAGATAGACGAAATTAGCTACAACTTCAAAACTATGACTGTCAAGGTAGGCTAAAAAAGAGTGGGAAGATACCAATTGTTAAGGCAATTAAACAGCAAAACCCCCAAGACGACATCGCCATTTTAACAGTCTATAATTGGACATCGCAAGCGGGTCTGCGGTTGAATCCAAAAGTATAAATCCATCCATGGATGCTCAGTTCGATAAATTTGACAAAACTCTATTTCAGGAACTGCACCAAATACCTTGGGATAGTCTCGGACAATAAATTTCTGTAGAAAAACGAAAGTAAGAAAGGTCACCAATGTCGTATGTAGGCATATGATTTGCAACCTGTTTGATTTTTCCATCTCTAATGCACTCGTCCTACACATCTCATTGCAAGACCAAGGAAAGGGTTCGGAGATTCGCTGCGCTGTGGAAGCAGCAGCGCTAAGAACCAACTATTGGCGGCTTCGTTGAAAGATGCATTAGCTGCTTTTTATATACAATATAATTTTCATGCATATCTCGGTTGTTAATGGTGGTTTGGGAAGAACCGACGACATTATTTAACTTTTCATTTGGAAAAGAAGGTTAAGAGTAAATGTAGAAAAAGATTATTGACGTAAAGGTATGTGAGCTGCGTGCAACACAATAAAAAAATCCCTTAAGCTGCCGGAACACAGCAGTGTGTTTTAAGCTACGGAGCTAATCTCTAATGCATAAGTAGACAACCCTAGAGTCAACATCTTTAACCTCGTTTCGTATATGTCATGGAAAGCAGGGTAGCAGTGGAAAGTTTCACCAGAACTAGACATCAAAGGCAATGAGATGAGAATGACTGAACAAGATTGCCGAGGTTGGTGCGGCTGTCATCCGAAAATGTGATGCACATTGGAAAAACCATGTATTGTCTATATGACGATCAGGGCAAGAGCCTGGCAACCCTATGGAATCATCTACTTGGATGTAAAACTGCAAAAGTCATGTGGGAAGCCGTAAATCGAAAATATTCAAAGCCTTTACTGGCACTATATAGTAGGAACTGTAGTAACATGGTTGGAATAATCACTGCTCACGACTACAGAATGCGGTCCACCGATTCAGAAGTGTGTTGAAAATGTTAAGAGCAAGCCACTAGGGAAACAATGAAGTATCTCTTGTGGACTTGTTCCGTCGGAAAGGCTATGCTAGTAAGGACGCAGTGTTTGTTGAAATTCATGTTAAGAGCAGACATCCTCAATTTGAGAATATTATAGGCAAAAAAATGCAGAAAATTGTCCGACACAAATTATTGCCCTCGTGTCTCTCGTATGAACGCGTCCTTGTAGTGGTAATTCTAGCTAATAAAGAACTGGTACGCTTTCCTACAGGTGCATTCTTTGCATACACATATACAACCGAATGCCTTGGTGTGAGCTTCTAGTGAATAGTGAGAAGACATACTGGTGGTCTTGAAAGAAGTGCATTGGTTACCCACTGCTTTGCCAGAACTGCGTTCACAAAGTAAGCATCTTTGCATTTCACACCCTGCGCAAGCTTTCATAAATGCATACGCACATATATATGTATGTATGTGCAGACAAGGTGTTTGATCTGTTGCTACATTATGGCCAAATTGTATCTTATGGACTGAATATTAATACGAAATACGTGCTTTTATCAGCATCTCACCGGATTTCCATCTGTCACACAAAATTGTTGTTGCTGTCAAATCAGTTTTAGTAAGTTTCACAATTGCTAATTACACAGCAATTCTGGTATATTGAACACACATACGCATACACACACACGTAAATGTGGAAAACAATTGGCATTTATAGCGTTTAACAACACTAGAACTCTGTTTCAACATTGATGGGTGTAAATTTTGTGAATGGATAAATTTGTTTGTGGAGGATGCCGGTTTTGTTTCAGCATTTCACCGCCTGAAAGCTGCAATTCCAATTTTGATTATGTCGCTGCTGGCGACGGCTTTGCTCCGACAAAGCACTTATGTAATTGAAAGTTTAAATTTGATGGGCATAAGCTGCAAATTTTGTCAATTTAATGCACGCACACTTAAACATAAACACACACATACAGGCGCATACAAATACCGGCAGTAAATCGCTGTGCGAATTGAATTGGTGGAAGCTGCCAATTTGCTTGACACTCAACTGGAGCGCTGAATTAATTGCCAAATTTCATCATTGCCCTGACAGAGCCCACAATTGTTGGCATTTTAACAGCCCAGGGCACATGGTGGGGTGCAAAACAGGTCTAATTAGTTGTGATTGCTTTTGTCAATGCAATTATGCTTAGTGTTTGATGTCCAACCATTTTGGTTCCACCTTTTCTTATTTGACGTGAAGGCAATTAATTTAATTGTTACCAAGACGAAGAAATTCCATTATTATAAACAATTACTATAATTTTTTATAGAAAATATAATAGTTATTTTATATCTCTGACTCTGAACCTTCTCAAGCGACATCGTTCCGCTCGATGCTCTTTTGAAAAGTTCCAAGAGGACCCCAGGTTTTCGAGTAAAAAAGTCAAGCAAAATTGCCGCATTTCAGTCTAAGAGAAACTTGACTAGATTCAAGAGTTGCCATTTCATAGAGAAAATAACAACGGTTTGTTGTGGTTTGTGGGCCGGTGGAATCATCGGTCCATATTTCTTTAAAAATGATGGCGGTAAAAACGTAACCATCAATAGCGACCGTTATCAAGTCATTATAACCGACTATTTGATGCCTGAAAATGAAGCTCGTGATATCGGGGAAAATTGGCCTCAACAAGGCGATGGAATTTCCCACACTTCGCATTATTAAATTGCGTTATTGAGAGAACACTTCGATGCGCAGATATTTTCACGTTTTGGGCACTTTTTTCTGAGGGGATATGCAAAGTCTAAAGTTTATGCGCACAATCCAGCTTCGGTTCAGACCTTGGAACAAAACTTCATGCATGTCATTCGCCAGTTACCAGTCGAACTCTTCGAAGGCGCCTTTGAAAATTGGACTCAACGGATTGACCATCAGGGACGTAGCTGCGCTCAATATTTGAAAGACATAATCTTCATAATGTCAAAGAATGTTCTTTCGAATGATAATAACATTGCACATTAAATTTGAAGTTTCTGTTTTTTCTTCAGAAAGTATACATAGATCCTCTAAATAGATCACCCTTTCATAGTAAGGAAAAAAAAAAAAAACAATTTTTTTTTTAATTCACATTTTTTGGCGTTTATGTAATACGTATTCTACCATTTTGAACTTGAGCTCTCACAGTGTCATTATCACTAATCTAGTTCACTGGAAAACTTCAATCAAGTGTTTTATATTATTTTTTCTTAACACCTAGGGGTTGTCTCAAATGGCGTGCCGAATGTTGGATATTCTGAATTTAAATATTCTTTACCAATGTGATGACATTTATTATTTAGAGTGCCAGTGGTTATGTTCCAGATTTTATAAAATAGATATGAAGTTAGAAAACATGCTCTCCTTGTATGCGCTTACCGATATAATTTACACATTTAAAACATCAAGTTATCAGCTATGTACCGTATTGAACCTTCGCACACAAACGAATTGAAAATCGAATTTGCCTGATTTGACCAAGGTAGATACTTTTTGAAAATAACAAATAGTTGTAGATTGAAACTCATCAGAAAGGAAAGATAAAATAACACTAGAGACTTGTGGTTGCACGATCTGTGGTTGGAACAAGGAATGGGATAGGCTATTTTTATTCTATTTGTTATATTGTACTTATAACATTTTTTTCTTGAAATATGGTGTAAACATAATTTCTTGTGACCACTTCTCTGCCGCCTTATAAACTATTTAAGGCGTACTAAATCATTAATTAAGTACGTAAAAAACATTTTAACTCGAAGATGGTATGAGAGAGCTTAATGGGAGTCGTTGCGAAAATTGGACGATGGGCGTAACACCGTCAACTTTTTGGTGAAGTCACGTATCCCGGGAGCCGACATATCGAAGTTCGATCGAACATTCGATTTTGACCAAATTTAGTATGTGGCATTCTTCTCATGTCCAACGTGTGAAAATGGGCGAAATTTTAAATTCCATTTGTTTCTTTCACTTTGCAGTACACAAATCAAGAAGGAATTTATATAACGATATAAAACTTTGCACTAAATTTTGCCCAAATCCAACGAAAATTGTTCAATCCTCTAAGTACCATATATGGGGATCCCAGTGCCTATTAATGACTTTTTACCGCAAATATAAGCCAATGAGTGAGATGTATAATTGCGATTTGGAGAGAATGCGTTACTGATAATAGTATCTCTGTGTATAAAAAATGAAAATTCGAATCGGGTTAATACTTATATAATATAACCATTACAAGATTTTCGAACCTCCGGGCGACTTTATACCGCATACATAAGCCAATATGTGAGTTATATTAATAAAATTGAGCGAGCACTTTTTTTCTTATAACGGTGCATAGTTGTGTTTAGAATAAATAGAATCGGGTGAAAATTCACCCATACAACTAACGGCTTTATGTACCTGATGCTTCTTCCCTGGCTTTAGTTGTTGCAAGTTGCAATAGTATGAAATGTTTGGTCATACCCTAAACTTAGTTACTCCTTACTTATTTTTTATTTCAAATATTTAATGTGTCTCCTTATATTGATCTAGTATCGAAGAAGACACTAATTTTGAATCAAAAATCTCAAGTTAAAATTTCAGTTTTTGTTAAAGCCAATAGGGAATATGTAGGCGGAGGAAGATTGGAAGTGAACTTTTTTCTGCATCCATGATTCCTAGTCAAGAAAAATATTATAATATACTGTGAGTAAAAAACAATAAAGCTTTTTACTTTAAATTTCGTGAGAAAACCCGTTCGTCGAAATGTGTTTTTTTTCTAGATTGGTATGATTGCCAAGTGTCGCATCAAAATAGTCATTAATGCTTAGTAAACGCTTATCTTTCCAATAATTAGGAGATTTTTTGAGCCAATTGAAGTCATGAAACGTAAATCGATTCGACGATTGGAAAATGAAGAATGAAAAGTGTATTGGGGCTTAGGGGAACTACTTTAGAGAACGACATAGACTTTGAATAATAAATTACGAATTTTAAAATTTTCGGCAAAATCGTAGTATTTCTTCACTTTTTTTTTGAAGTTTTTTATGAAGGGAAATTACTCACAGAATTGCACATATCTCCAAGTTGAAAAGTTATTTGCCCGCTTGAGCAGCCAAAAAAGCTCGCAGGTTATTATTGAGTCTCTCAAGCAGCCATTCCGAAAGTTTAAAAGCAGCTGGTTACCCCAAAGTCAAGGGAGTCGGGTGCCATATAAATTGAAACACGACTTGAAAGGTGAACTTGAGTTCACCTTACAAAAGTGTTTTCGTTTTCGATTTAATGTATTGAAAACAATTATACATAAAAATTAGTGCCATAAAATAAATTGTTTAATTTCCCATCAATGTGAGTTCCCAATTTCCTATGTATAAAGTAATGTATTTATGTGTATATTTTGCAATTATCTAAATGTACTAAATGTATTTTCTCAGTAGGCAAACAAGTCGGGCTACACTTTCAATGATTTTCAATGGCCATATTTACAGACAGCTGTGTGGCCTCAAGCTGATAAGAGTGAAAACACATTCGCTGGCATTAGAGCAATGATAAAATATTGGACATTTTCCTTTAGGAAGCCAAATCCTTCTCGCAAACAACGGAACTTCTCTATCAGCGCGCAATTACCCATCCACACACACCAAATAGGGGAGGCCTTAATGCCGAATGACTGATGAAAGGAATTTGGGCTGTGAGAAAATTGAGAATGAATTGCCAACTAATGGAATTTAATTGTATTCCAGCTCCAGCATTCAACATCGAATTGCTGCTGTTGTTGTAGGCAATTCGAATGTAATGAAATTAAATTTAGTGATAAAAGGGAAAAAGTATGAATGAGCGATTGAATGAATGGCCGAGTGAATGGATGGCGGTTTGATTTCAAGTGAGATTTTATTTGCCGATTTGAAAGCTTAAAAGCGGCAGAAGCAGAAATGAGAAATAATAAGTATGTAGTATGTGTGAGTGAATATGTAATTGCATTGCCGAACCCTTGCAGACAAATCTGTAGTTACTGAAATCCCTAAAATATTTGTTGGAAAAATAAATGAAGCAGGAAAGTTCACGTTCGCACTGAAATCAGTGCCGATCGTACTACAATCGCGAAAGCGAATGCTTTAAAATTTCTATATAATGGTCATAAAAACCCTTATAAATTAACCAAACGCTTTGAGCCCATCACCTCACATTCCTCCATACAAACTTTGTCAATTTGCGTCCGATCAGTTATTTAGCGTTGTTAAATAATAAAAACTACTACAGTTGTGGCAAAATGAGCTTTACTGAGAGCAAATATTTTATGGGAGTTGCTTCGATCAACTCTAGGCCAGAAAGATCTCACAGTCGCACAAGTACTGTTCATCGATCACCATATGCTAAGCTGATACGCGGTTCACAGCTACAGAAGGCAGGATGGTAACAGCGAACCAGTTCGTACCCTGCTTTCTAGTTCCCGGAGACAGCAGTTCGCAGAAATTGCATTTCCGGTAGTTTTACAGTGGCTGAAAGGAGCCTGGCTGTCGGAGTGAATGCTAGCTTCCCTGAAAGAGGCTGCAATTCGGAGCAATACATCTACTGCTGACCTAATAGCAGCCACTTCTTTGTGAAACTGATGTGTTCCAATGCGGTGGTAAGGCAGTCTAAACCCAGCTCATATACTCCTTGTCGGAATGTGTGCAGAGAAAAAGACGGCAGGAGTAGATTCTGCGACACAGTGGCTCAAGTTTCTAGAGATGAAGATAAACTTCATGTAATTTTTTGACAACTTTCATATAACCAGACCTATGCAGCAATGCACCTGCGTACTCTACCAAACGAATAATTTAGGCTTGACTACGGTTTCGAACAGCCATCGCAATGCCTTTTAGAAAGCCCAACTATTGACAATACATATATAATATATCTGCTCAGACATAGATATTAAGAATTATTACTTACTCCGGTCTTTGCAAAATATTTTGAATGGGATAACTGTAGACCAATCTTTTGTGAGCGTAGAACCAATATCTTGTCCGAAAGATAGCAAAAGATATTGAACAAAAATGGAGAATATATATTTTCATAAAATGTTTAACAAAATAAAAAGGTCGTGCCTAAAATGTACTAAAAAACGAAATTATTTCGTGAACAACCCAATTGCAATTGACTTTCATATCTTAAAAACAATGCTCATTTTCGATTTACACTATCGATTTTCCTACTGGGTGTTTTTGAATATTCGTACTTGAAATCATAAGGCTGAATACAATCGGATTTGCTTATTTAATCATTAAAGGGATTCAGTAATAATTCAATAACAAACAATACTAATATATCTCGTTCGGAGCTGAAAGTGCGTATACAGAGTTTATGTTGAAGGTACATCCCAGCTCAAATATTCATAAAACGTTGTCGGCTTGTGTGAAAATCTCTAACATTTGTTTGTCGGCATGTGTTCGTTTACGCTTCTCTGTACTGTAATTACTGCGAGTGAAATAAAATTAAGGAATAAAATTAAATTAAATTTTCAAACTTAAACGTTAGAATTGAAGGAAAATGCTTTATTTAAAGTTTCTTAAGTTTGGCATTGAAAATAGAAGGCAATGATTGACAGGACACTTGGGAAAGTATTGTCATTTTATTTAATTTCTTGAATCTATACTTAAGTAAGAGAGGCATTATCAACATTGAAATGCTAAATAGTTCCTCAGTTTTTCGGATATCGATCCGAATTTCGCAAACGTAGTTTCCTTCCCAAGAGACTATTAAAATAAAATAAAGAAATTGGTGATTGAGAATGGACGATTAACAGTCAGAGATCTTACTAGTATTGTTGGAATATCAGAAGTATCACTAAAAATCATTTTGAAGGATCATTTGGGTCTAAGAGAAGTGAAAACACGATTTGTTACAAAATCACTTAGTTCTTTTTCGAAAGACATTGTCGCGTTAATAAGTCTTTTGGAGTACTAGGATGTCACGAAATGTATTATTACTGACGATGAGTCTTGGAGCTGTCCTTAAGACCCGGAAACAGACCATCAAACGGCCGAACATCGCAAAGATGAGACCAAGAAAAAAAACTCACGTCAAAACATTCTCATGCCCCATCGCAATAGAAGGACCAAAGCTTGGGGCGCACTTATGAGAGAGATCGCTACGATGTCAAAGTCGTATTTGGCGACTTTAACGCTAAGTCCCAAGAACCTGTAAATTCAGCATCCATGAAGATCTCCAAAAAGGTTGAGGATGATCGAGTTCGTCGGAACCCGAAATATGGGTGTCTTTAGTAATAGTAGTATTGTAGTACTAAATTCCAGCATAGGAAAATTTATCAAGCTACCTGGCTGTCTATGGATGGAAAAGCTACTAACCAGACCAATCATGTTGTGATAGACGGAAAACATGTTTTCAGTGGATTAGATTCGACGTCGAGAAGCTGCAATAACAACAGACAGCCGAACGATTTTCTGCTCGACTTGCATTCCTGTTCTCTGAGAGTACTCATCAACAACTCGCCAAATTTTGGAAAAGACACGAGAGAAGGGAATCAACACATACCACCTCTCCGTCGATTTCAAAGCTGTTTCTGACAGCACGAAAAGGATCTGCCTTTATGTCCGAGCCGTACGATATCAAACGGGGTGTCAGATAAGGAGACTCCCTATCGTGCGACTTCTCCAATCTGCTGCTTGAGAAAATAATTCGAGTCGCCGAGCTGAACAGAGAAGGTACAACCTTCTACTAAAGTGTACAAATATTGGCGTACGTCGATGACATTGTTATCATTGGCCATAACAACCGTGCTGTTAGTTCTGCTTTCTCTAGTATCCGCCAGTGAAGGCAGTGGAAGAGAAGACTTCCACTAAGTTAGCAAGAGCAGGTGGAGAAAGACATGGCCACACTTGGAACCTCCAATTCGAGGAAAACAGGGCAAAGTAAGATCGACTGGCTCACTATTGTATGCTCGTAAAGAAGAAGAATCCACAGGGGACATACCATTTTATGTAAAACAACTGGGGTTTCGTATACGGATGAAAATCAAGCACTTTATTTAAGAAGTTGTAGATATTAAACTGCTCCAAAACTTCCTTCATGGGATTAACAGAAAATCAATGACGTATTCAATATTGTTGACTCAGCGTATACACCATTAGTGCTAAGTAACATAATGTCATTATAGATGTTGGTATTAAATTAAGAAAATTAATGGAAATTGTGCATTTACTCTGAAAACAAATTCATACCACTTGAATATTTTTTCGTTTAGAATATTTCTATATCCACCGACAGATGTGTAAAAACAAGAAATTAATAAATGACACCGAAGACACGAGCGCTGCTCTTTTATATTTATGACGCCACATCAGTGCTTTTTTGGAAACTTTTTACTCATGCACATAAAACTCTGGAGAATTTCGTTTGAATATTAAATAACTATGTACCTTCAAATTGTATACACCAGAATAGCAACAGAAAATATGAATAATTCTGCAGAGAACTGAAATTAGCGCTTGCTCAACATGAAAAGAAAAGTTTCGAACTGACTTCGTTTTAGAAAGACTTAAGCGGCAAGTAGCTAATAACCAAAGCTTTATGCAAATATTTAAGCGCTTAAAATCTCGAGTGAAGTCGTTATAGACCTTAGTATTTAAATGCCACGAAATGGTTACTGGAAGTCTAGGCTAAGCGAGAAATAAATTGGCATATATAATAGCATTTCGCTTCTATATATATATGCGTACTGAATTAACGTACACTTAAATTTTAAAATATTGACAATTTTGGTCGCAACTTTCTTCTTGCATTACTTAGTGCGGTGTTAACCCTTCTCAATTTATAAATTCGAAATTGGCGAGGCAAGCGAAAAGGTCAAGTGTAAAATACGTCCCAACGTCTATAGTCTCATACCCAAGATGGAGTATATGCTGTCAGCCGAGGATGTGGCAATATGTATGTATGTATACAAGTGGAGTTTTTGCTTCGATGGGCAATTTACAATGTGACCCACCGCTTGGGCTGTGCCACTTTGCGAAAATTAAATAGAGCGGAAAGGCAAGCAGTGGGAGACACACGCTTACGAAATTACGGCAATTTGAATTTGTCTTTCATTGCTTAAATTATATTTTGCTTAAATGTGTATTCATACTTGTATATAGTACACTTGCGGCCGATAAAAATGCACCACTAAAAATAATTTTAAAAATATCACATGTGCAAGTTGTTTATTAGTTGTCCACAAAATTTTTTCTCGGATATGTTTTTTGCTACTACTACTACTAATAATACTGTGGGCAGAAAATAGCAAGACTTCTAATTTAAATGCTCCGAATGGTGTAAATGGCCTTTGGTGATAATTGCTTGTCGCGAGCAAGTGTTTTTGATTGGTTCAAAGTGGATGATGAACTACGTCCAGGACGGTCATCAACATCAACTGCTGATACGTCAATAAAATAAAGAAATTGGTGATTGAGAATGGACGATTAACAGTCAGAGATCTTACTAGTATTGTTGGAATATCAGAAGTATCACTAAAAATCATTTTGAAGGATCATTTGGGTCTAAGAGAAGTGAAAACACGATTTGTTACAAAATCACTTAGTTCTTTTTCGAAAGACATTGTCGCGTTAATAAGTCTTTTGGAGTACTAGGATGTCACGAAATGTATTATTACTGACGATGAGTCTTGGAGCTGTCCTTAAGACCCGGAAACAGACCATCAAACGGCCGAACATCGCAAAGATGAGACCAAGAAAAAAAACTCACGTCAAAACAGGTCAACAATGGAGGTTATGTGGGCAGTTGTCTGCGATTATCGAGGTACCGAATTCCATTTTGAACCAATATCGTACCGTATTCACCTCATTTAGCTCTACTTTAACAACTGTTTCGAGGATTGGAAAAATCTTGTGCACAATAGTTTTGTGGTCAAGGGGCATTACTTTGAGGGGGTCCACATAAATTTTGCAGAATAAATTTTGAATTTTGAATTATGAAGAAAATGTTACTATTTTTTGCTGATAGTATTATATACTTCACAATTCTAATAGCGAGCCGTTCCTCCTTCAGCTTCAATAACTGTCTTATATTTTAAATGTGTGGAATTCACTAGACCCTCAATAAATTTTCTCATAACGGTGCCGTACCAAACCGGTTCTAAAATCTTTATCCATTGAATTTTATTTACTAGCCTCTGTTTATCAACTTTAACCATCATTATGTGCCAAAAGTGCTCAATAGTGTTTAAATCGGGCGAGTTTCCAGGGCAATCCAACACTTAGATCCTTAAATATATTGACCAACTAAAAATAAAACTTAGAGTTTAATAGGATCTTATGTACCAAGATTATTTAGATAATTTATACAATATTTTTTTCTAATCAGAAGTTTGCTATTTTGCACGATGACATGGCGTTCTTGCTCTTCAATTTCTGGTACTAAAGAATTGTTGATATGCATTAGGGTGGGTCGCTTAGTTTTTTGAAAAATATATTCTTAGAAATCTCTATGAAAACATCACTAAGTATTAGCTCTTACTGCTTTCATATTGTACGCCATGTGGTATAAGTAACCCAGAGTGTATAAATCACTGCTACGAATGCTGAGATCATTTGATAAATAATGTTAACTGCGTTTAACTCTCAAACGTATATTTTTATGAAAACTATTATTAATACATTTTATGTCGAGCGGAAATTTTGAATATTTTTGAACGTTTTAGGATTACAAAATATACTTGGGATAAGTCAAACGTCACGATTTTAAGGCAAAATCTCTTATAGTACTCATAAAATCGTACTATGTATATAACATAACGGCTTTACCGTGATAAACAATATCCTATAAAATGTCATAAGAATGTACCAATCAGTAAGAGTTTTTGATTTATCCACTTATGCTATGTTTTGACTTAGGGTTAGAGAAGGCAATTGTTCATATTTGCGAAAAATATAAGCCATCACCAAGCCATTGCGACCTCCGTGATATGACTGATAAATTGAAGGAGCTTTGAACTGTTCTTTTCCCATAATTTGAACATTGCCTTCAATTCATATTTTCTTGATTTAAAAAGTGGTTTGGTGGAAAAATATTTCACTCAAATGTGGAGAACAAAATGGAAATACGCATTTATTTTGAATGTGTCCTAGCTTTATACTATTGAAGAGTTAACATGTTTGGTTGATAAAAACCGGTTGTTATTGGAGAATTGTTAACACAAATATATTACCCAGGATTGGGACTATGTGGAATAATAACCGAGACCGACTTTGAAAAACGATTTTTCATAATTAAGCCAAACGACTTTCAGCCAGAGTTTAGTAAAATTGTCAACCTCTTTGTTTGACTCTCTCTCGTTTTTTGAATAGGTAATGTTCAGCAATATTAATCAAATGAGAAACAAACATTCACACTGTCCCAACTAAAAGGTATTAAGTATGGAAAAGTATCTATATACTAACATTAGACAGTGTCAGCATAAAATGTCTGGTGTCTTTCTTAGTACTCCCATTTCTGCATATTTTCAGGCTGCTAAGCTTACAAAACCAACAAGTTTTTACACAAATCACACACACACAGACACTTGATATATGCATGAGCACATCACATGTGCATTTAGCTTGCTTGCTTTGCTTTTTTCTAGTCGGCACGTATGGTCCGCTGCACGACGCTCTCGTTATGCAAATGAAAGTTACGGTCAAGACTTTTACACTTTGCCGGTGTCATATTTGTTTATTAAATGACCGAAATGGGCAAGTCAACAAAACGTTGGAAAATTCAAAAGTGACAACAACAAAAAAAAAACAAAAATAACGTTTAGCCATTGCAAAGGTCTTGGCTTTTGGCCGTTTGTGTGTGCTTTTAGCAGGTAGCAGTTCGGGTCTGTCGGTTTGTCCTTCTTCACGAAATTAGATGGAAAATTCGAAATCGCAGTCTATTTATTTCAAGTGTTTGTATTATTTGATGAGGAGTTGGTCACTTTTTGGGCCTAATGAGGTATTTAGGAAACTACAATTGACATAGGGCGCACTCGCACACGTTTTTAAGTATTTATGTCAACAAGTTCTCAAGCGGATGGTAGTGCGTATACGTAACGTTTAAAACGGCTTGCTTATTCGCATATAATCTTTCCTGAAGTTGTTCATTCAAGTCCAGTAAGCCGTTTGCTCAGTTTGTTAGCGGTTTTTAACAGTATCTGGATATATATTTTTATAATTTTTCGACAATTGTCGGCAGTAAAAGGTATGCCGTCTTATCCGGCTGACGGCTGGGCATTAGCAAAGGTAATGTGCCACCGTCTCATCAGCCACCGCGCATGCTCTGTACTCAGACGAATATACTTTTAAATTTTCTGAAGGCGATACTTTGTATTGGGATTATGTATAGCCTCAACTGTTTCTTGACATTCCACTAGAGGGTTTATGAACTTGCTGGTCACCTTCTGTTACGCCAACTATTTCCGACTGAAATCGGAAATCGGAATCTTGTAGTCATTTAGTTTGAATATACCTTCTGCGTATGGACTGGTACAGAAGAAGTCCGCTCAATTCCTATTTTACATTCTGTTCCGTCGGTGAATGTGTAGATTTCGCTGTTGGAACTGTCGATCCAGAACTATTAATAAGTTGTGTTTTATTTCCTTGTGAAACTCTTTTTCTCGATAGCGTTGCTTATTTAGTCTGAGTTCATTAACGAGGTCGAGTGTGATATTATGCCCATGTGACGGCGATTCTGCCTCCAATGGCTTAAAATTATGAAGCTTTGAAAGCTTTGTTTGTACTTCAATTGAATACAGATACAGAACCTTTGTTGATGTAGTTCTTATTTCGCTCGTAATCCTCAAAAAAAAAAAAAAAAAAAAAAAAAAAAAAAAAAAAAAAAAAAAAAAAAAAAAAAAAAAAAAAAAAAAAAAAACAGACACCTGTTCCAGACGTTTAATATAGTAACTATTACGATAATACTATCCATCACTCCAAAGCATAAAATGTGAGTATATTACAGATGGCCCTTTTGTAGAGCCAATAAAGCATATGTGTTCATAAAACCCCATTTGTCTAGTGCATCCTCTGCAGTGCTTCCAATGTGCTCTCCCCAACTTAGTAATTTTATTTAGCATAACTCCGAAATATTTCACAGAGTTCAAGAGTACAATAGTTCTACTCTTTACAAAGGGGAGAGATAAATATGAAAATTTTTGTACTTCTTGTAAAAAGACAGATTTCTGTTTTCTCAGATATTCACAAGCCCTCTCAATGAGTCAGAAAAGGCTATTAAGTTTTATCCTTGAAAAGAGTACAGCTGAAAACCCGTTGATTATTGTAATTACTTACATTTTTAATGTTGGTAATTCTTCTTTTTCTCGCATGGTAATAATAAAAAGTGACATTTTTACGGTTTTTGGAAAGATGAAAATCGTTCAAAAACGAATCTTTCTACCTTTTGGTACTTAACTTAATTTTAATAATTTCTGGTTTTTCACGGAATCGCTCTTGTTGGACCACTGTAGCTCGTATTTGCCACACAAGCAGAACATTCAGAATATTTCTTTTAAAATAGGCCACCTTATGACCGAAAATTGTCCAAATCCGTCCAAATAATTAAAGTTCACAGCTACCGAATATATGGATCAAGGATCCAATTGCGAACTTTTTATGGAAAATATCGGTCAATCTAAATTATAGTAATTTGGAGAATATCCTTTTCTAATCATAGCAGGAGTGTTAGCAAGCTGACTTATAATTTTTGTTGAGTATATTCAGAAATACTTAAACAATATTTACATATCGTTCAACTTTATTATGAAAATTCACGTTCTGTAAAGCATGTGTTTCGCTTCGTTCAGCTCATGGTCACCATAACAGGAATACCGTGTGTGTTATTCGAAGCACCATCTTTCATTATTAGATATTATTGGACCACGTCCAGTACGCAGTGAAGAAAAGATAGTAGCCATAGCTGAGAGTGTACACGAAGAGCGTGGAGAGTCGATTGAGCGTCGTTCGCAGCAACTCAGACGGACGTATAGAACGATTTGGCGCATTTTACGTCGAGATGTTAGATTGAAATCCTAAGAATAGAGCTTGTGCAAGAACTGAAGCCGTTCGACCTTCTCAGGCAACATCGCTTCTCTCTGTGGGCTCTTGGAGAGTTCCTGAAAGATAAGACTTTTTTTCGCTAAATTTTGTTCAGCGTTGAGGCACGATGAAGAGCTGTTATTTCATCCAGAAACGACAACTGTTTGGTGTGGTTTGGAATCATCGGCACACATTTCTTCAAAAATAATAACGGTAAAATCTAACCATCAATAGCGACCGTTACCGCCTCATGATAATCGCCTATTTGATACCTGAAATCTTGGCGACATTTGGTTTCAACAAAACGGCGCCACTTCACACACATCGCATCAATGAATGGATTTTTTGAGAGAACACTTGTGTGAGTAGATAATTTGACGTATTGGGCCGGTCGATGTGCGACCAAGATCATGTGATAACACACCTTTAGAATATTTTCTGTGAGAATATATAAAGTCTCAAGTCTATAGCGTCAATTCCGCTTCGATTCACGCCATGGAGTAAAACATCACGCGTGTTATTCGCCAGTTACCAGTCAAAATGCGCGAACGAGTCTTCGAAAACTGGACTCAACGGATGGACCATCTGAGACGCGATACTAAAAATTTTGCACAAAATTTGAAATTTTTGTGTTTCTGTTTAAAGAAGTAAGGAACTTCGAAATAAATTACTCTATATTTTCTTGGCTTCGATCCTGAATAGTTATAAGAGTTTGAAAAGTTGATGTACACACGCAGTTAGCCTTTCCTTATTTGGTTTATTGGTTTTATGTTCGCTTGATTAAATTCTAAATAAATTGGAATGATATAACTGATATTTTATATAAATTTGCTTATTTTATATTCACATAAAAATTCACCATAATTTTCGGTATTGGCAGCAAGGGATTATAAGCTATTGATATTGTGATGTAATACGCTTAACTGTTGCAAAAATATTATTTAAAATTTGTGCCTAATATACCTACACACTCATATGAAAGAGATTAAATGTGTTAGGTTTGTTTCCATTCATTTAAATGTTTGTTTAAGCTACATTTCCAAGAAATGACGTCAGGCTTTCAAAGCAGAACACTTGCGTGCCATTTATGTGCATTCACTTCCGCACTTATGCAACGTTTGCCATATAAATTACACAAACACAGGGTTTACACTAATGTGGGGAATAGACATCAACATATGCGTGTGTGTGTGTGTGTGGGTTAGAGCACATTCAACTAAAGCTAAGGCGTCAAGTAAATTTTTGTGAGCTTAGAACTAGCGCATATCCTTCCTTGGGAATATGCTTTTGTGCGAGAGGGCTTACAAGGTTTGCATGTGTGCACATAATCGCATGAATGCGTTGCAAGTTGCAAAAACATGTCGCCAAAGTAAATGCATTTTGCTGTTAAAATAGCTACAACAACTCGAAATACACGACGAGCAACATTGCCGACAATGGCATCGCATAAAAATGTAACTAGCAAAGGAAAAAAGGCAAAGCAATTATTATATGCACCAGACATGCACACAAGCAAGGGCTCACACATTTTGCCTCAACATGGAAAATTAATTTATTCGTTATTTATGCTTATGCATAAAGATTTCACTCCATTAAGAGGGCGCACTAGTTGAAAGCCATTTGATTTCTTCGGTCGGTATAAGAGCGAATCGAATACGAGGCGATGTGTGCGATGACTTGCGTGGCGGGAAGCGTGTGTTCTGCAGCTGCCTCATACAAGCAGCTAAAACATTCCAAGGTGATACCGCAGCAAAACAGGCCAATTTACCGTGTTGTCCAATGGTCAGTGGACTCAAATGTGTTTGCCTAATGGTGGCCATTAAGACTGAATAAATTATGATCCAGAATTGTGGCAGCTGGCCACAGAGGCATCTTTCTGCCTTTTACTCGAGGTGCAAAATTGATAAATGTTAAGATATTAGCCACTAAATGGTCATACTTGCTTCCGAATAAGAACTCTCTCTGCCCGAAAGAAAGTTTAATACATAGGCTCAGCAAAAAAATTTTTCATGATTTTCATATTAAGATCCCACTGGAAAAGGTGCGATGATTGATATTGCAGCATTAATTTTTCGTTTCACTTGTATCGAAGCTAGTTATATCCTTAACAGGGTATATTAAATTTTTCACGAAGCTTATAGCAGCCGGAAGGAAGCGTCGGAATATAGATATGCATATAAATATTTGATCAAAGAGGTAAGCTGCGTTGAATTAGCTAAGTATGTCCAGATGTATGTCTTTATGTGTTCTCGAATTATTTTCTTCAGCAGTAGATTGAAGAGATCGCATAATAGGGAGTCACCTTGCTAGAAGTCTCGCTTAGTATGGAACGGTTTGGAGAAGTCCTTCCTGATTCTCATGGAGCTTTTGATATTACTCAACATCATTTTACACAGCAGTATTAGATTTGCGGGACTTCAGACATAGTGGCATAAAGGTAGCTCCTTTTTGTGCTGTCAAAAGCAGCTTTGAAATCGACAAAGATGTGGTGTGTGTCGATGCTTTGTTCACGGGTCTTATCCAAGGCTTGTCTCCCGGCAGATTTTGGGCTCTCCCACTTTGTGAATTAGGCACAACACACTTCCGTCTTACATTTTCCTTATACCGAGTTGCTTATGAGTGCTATCACAGAGCAGGAGAGCAAATCGAGTAGGAAATTGTTTCGCTGTCTGTTGGAATTGCAGTTTATCGACGTCGACGTTCCTGCACGAAGCTGGTGCTCATATTGGTACGAGTAGTGGTCTGAGTCAATGTTAGGAACGCACGTCTAAAACACTGGAGACGTGTCTTCTGTATATCACAACATTATCGATCTGGATGGTGGCTTTTCGATGCGAAGACAGCCAGCTTTATGAATTTTTCTATGTTGGAATCTAGTACTACGCGTAGCACTATTTCGGGCCCTGCCAAGTTGATCAGCTCCAACCCATTTAGGGCTGTTTCAACGTGGCAGCTAAATATTCCGAATATACTTTTTTTGTCCATTTTTGATCATATTTCCTTCTCTTCCGTCGGGCCGTGGGCGCAAATCAGCAATACGTTAAAGACTATGCGGATTGTGGTTAGATTTTCATCCGCCGGGGTGAATGCTAGCACTCGGCGACAGGTCTCTTTCTCTTTCCCTTTACCTTTTTATGGATTTTGTAGTAAATGCCACAAGCATCTACTAGCCTCAGTCTTTGTCCCGTCCATTGCATTTCTTGGACGGCAGTGATGTCAGCCTTTACTCTAACGAAGACATAAAGCAGCTGGTCAGCAGCGCCTTCCCAATAAAGGGACCGGACATTCCATGTCCTTAAATAGTAATCCTTAACACGTTTCCAAGGATTGTCATCAAATAGAGAATCCTTAATTCGAGCTTGTTTTCTTCGTTTCATTGGTAGCTTTTTCGTTCGTCTTCTCATTTTATCTCGCCTTCAAGCGGATGCTTTTTTTCTACCCAGAGAATACTTGGTCTAAGACCGAAAGTCGTAAGCTGCTTAAGCCTTATGTTAGAGAATCGTTTCTGGCCAATCCCAACTGATTGGCGTTCAGAGAACTTCTACACATGGCTCCATCCTTTCAGATATGTATCTTTCCCTAGACTATTTTTTACGGGGCGACTTTCTCGTCTAACAGATAAGCTCGAGGTGAACGACGACTTTGAATTGAATATTCGGACTGTTATTGCTGATATATGGTCCCACTTTCTGCAAAAGGTGGTCGAAAATCGGCTGAAAGTTATTCGTCATTTGGCGCAAATTGGTTGAAAATATCGGATGAACCATGGACTCCTAGCAATAAAATTTTGCTCTAAAACTTTCTCTAAGTATTATATTTAAAAAAAAACATGTTCAAAAATTAAAGCCAGGAAAAGCACAACTCAGTAAGTCTCATGAAGTTTGAAACTCGAGTAGATATTTTGGTATCTAGATAGACTTAGTTGCTGGTGGAACGATATCGGTATGCTGACATATTACGCACCGACCTTTCCTTAAGAATTATACTACGTAATTTTGTCTAATAATATAGGAAACTATTGTATGATGTTTGGTATATAAAATTTTAAGCGGGAGTGGGTTTACCACGTCCATACAAATATTTTCAGTAGAGGCTAAATATATTAACGCAAAGTAGGAAACATTCACATTAACATTAATTGACTCCGAAATAAATAATATTGATATTAATTGACATTAATAGCTGTTGAGTTTTTACATATGCATAACATATAATTTAGACTTCCTCTACAGAAATTCAGATTTTATTCCCACATTTGTACCATAGACATGTAAGTATGAATGCCTGTTGTCTGCATTGATTCGCGCGGGTTTGAAGGCGCAGTAAAATGCTAGAAAATGTCGCGCTTTTTGTTTTATTTGACATCAATTACCCCCAGCTATCTCCTTATTGTGAAACATATTTTTAACCCGACTAACTTCGGGACGCCATTCAGTGGATGCTTTTGTTGAAATATTATCATTAATTAATTCATTCGCATTCAGCATTGGAGTAGCGTTGCGCAACTGAACGCAACGCAACGAAATCCATTCAGTTTTAATTAGGAATGGAGAAACTTTACGCAAAGAGTCATTATACACTTTCTCGCTTTTGTCTGTGCTCACATTCACACCATTGTCTTTAATGTTGCTTCCGCTATTCATTGTGCCACATTCACCCATTGGAGGAGGCATGCAACAAATAAACAAGCTGTAGATATTTACGCTTGATTTCACCTCATACTAACAAATATACGTGTATGGTATACAAATATACACATGTGTCGATATATTCGCTGTCAGATTATAGCTTTCCCTAGGTACTTTGAGTGATTAACTTTTAGTGAATTTCCAAAGGGAAAAGTCAAAGTTACACTTTATCGTGTTTAGCAATAAAAGTTCTACTTAACAGCGAACAAAATTACCAACTTAAGAAAATTTCACAATGCAACAATATAAGTACATGTGTTTAACCGCCTACTCCGGTACTCACAAAGGATAAACTTCCTCACATCCATTAACTTAGACTTATGTACAAATATAAGCATACCTATTTAATTAGCGATACAGTAAAGAATCGAATAAATTCTCTAATCTGCAGAAAATCTATTGTGTTCCGTTTTTTTTTTTATACTCTCGCAACAAAGTTGCTAAAGAGAGTATTATAGTTTTGTTCACATAACGGTTGTTTGTAAGTCC
>NW_017534930.1:530245-531656 GCF_001853355.1 Bactrocera latifrons
ACAACCACGCCTGAAATCTCGATTATCACTTTATCATGCGAGAGTATAAAATGTTCGGTGACACCCGAACTTAGCCCTTCCTTATTTGTTTTTTTTTTTATTTGAACGTTTATTTAAAAATAAAGTTATTTAAGAAAAAAAGCTATCTTCGCTTGAACCGAAGCTACTAAGTATATAGTTCACAAGCTTAAAAGATTCCTTACAGGAACTGATTTTGCTCGGCCAGTTTCGAGGCAGCTATATGCTAAATAGCCTCGTTTTGAGCAATTTTTTGAAAATTTCTTCGTTGTCTTAAATAATAATTTATGCCAAATTTCGAGAAGATATCTGGTTTCTATCAAAAAAGAACTGAGCCGGTTTGTCGTCAAGAATGAATGAAGCCGATTTTTGATACATTGTTTCGATTGGAACCGTTTTCTACTGAGGGGGATCTACATCCACTGAAACAAATGGTACATAAAAGCTACAAGCTCTGAGCTATAAGGTGGGTAACGCAAAACTTTCCAGTCGTTGTAGGTTTCTTACTTGATGTTTTCTCGCGAATTTCAGACGTTCTTTGGCATTGGCTCGCTTAATTTGGATGAACTATTGTCTCTATCGTTCCACATTAATTGTTTCACCGAGTTTTAAAAGCTCATCTTATCCCATGAAATATAGAGCAATACCTTGGAGTGATTGGTATTCAGCTTTGCCTTTGATATGGCTGGTTGTTAAGGTTTCACATGGAATTCTGTGGATTTTGGTTGGTCGTAATAAACCCATTTTTCATCACCTTAGTAGTTATGACACCCAACTACCCTGCATTTGTATACTAAATTACTGCTTGAGTGACTCTTCAATCTTCATATCCCAAACTAACTTGGCCGTCTTCATCTTCTCACAGAAAATCTTTACCTTTAAAGTGTACAAATCACATTTGGCATAATCGCTCAGCTAAGAGCATGTTCATCATAAACTTCCACTAAAATACAATGACCCTTGTTTGAGGCTTTTTTAAATTTTAAAATATGGAAGTAGAACTCCGCGAAAAAATAGTTTCTCAGGCACAAAGCTCGACATATTTGTAGAATGTTTAAACTGCTTGAACTAGAAAATATAATTAGTCCGTAAAAGTTGTAAAACGATTAGTGTCCTTTTTCAGATTTTTGGGTATAAAATGGAAGAGTTAGACTCTTAGATTCCTATGACATGCTCAAACAAATGAGCATGTGATACTTGTTGAATTGTTTGCAGGGATATAAATTTTATAAACGAAGGAGTTGTCTTTATATCATCTTCTCTTTATCTTTTTTTACTTTTATCTTTATCTTTATTTTTATCTTTATCTTTATCTTTATCTTTATCTTTATCTTTATCTTTATCTTTATCTTTATCTTTATCTTTATCTTTATCTTTATCTTTATCTTATCTT